>NC_079488.1:15476079-15780246 GCF_020520425.1 Spinacia oleracea | reverse complement strand
GCAAGGATTAAATTCAACTAAGCCCAAACGCAAGCCTAACCTTAAACCCTAATACCTAACCCATGAAGGGATGAGAACCTATAAATACCCCTCCCCTTCATGAGATCCCCTAACTTAAAATTTCTGAATTTTCTCTCCTCTCTCCTCTCTTACCTCTCCTCTTTGTCCGGTGTAGACACCTACTTTTGTCCCCATTCCCGAAAGGGAAGGTTCGATGATGAAAACATAAATCTCCACTTGACAACGCATCTCCTATAAAATAACGAATCTCAATTCCCCTTTTCATTTCACCCGAAACCTGCTATTTATAGAAACCTGCTATTTATGGAAACCTGCTAAAAATAGTAACTGCCGCAATGGGTAGTTGTTAAAAGTGGCAAGTCATAAAAGATAGAAACATGTCAGAATTAGGTGTTGCACTCCAACATAAATCCTAAATGAGATAGAGATTATGAGAGAATCCTATTCCTAATATGATTCGGAAATAAGAGTTACGTATTAATTAAAATCCTAACGAGCCTAGAGTTCGTAACGGGCCCAGACGCATTCCGGCATGAAATTGATACGCACTAAAAGACTCGATTAAGTCTCAAACACTACGGATTTCAGGAATCCGAATCTGACTAAGAAAACAGCCCAGACCCTATTTTCAACGCCTGGCTCTGGGCGCCGAAATCTTCGGCGCCCAGGCCTGGGCGCTGGAATTACCTGGGTACGTGTTTTTTCCTAATTCTTTGTGGATTAGAGCTCTGCAATTCTATCTTTCCACAAACTCTTTTCTATAAATATAGCCCAAGTTCGACGTGAAAAAAGACAACACACAATTCATATTCAGAGTATTGACTCCCAACCCCTAGCTTAAGCCTCACGCTGCGAAATTTTTCACGCGTTCTGTCGCAATCGATCCATAAATCGAACAGAACGTATCCTGTCCCATAATTTGAGATTCGTTAAATAAAAAGGAGAAATAGCAAAGTCAAAGTGGTTAGTTTTCTGAGAACCGTGACGCACCTCTCAAGGGTGCGTCGTAATGTGTCCCTTTTCTGTGATTTGATTGCTTTCCTCGCCCTTTTTATGAACTGTTAAACTAACTAAATCTGATTGTTCTACCACGCCTAACAAATATAATATTTTTGGGAAATTGGATTATGATGCTAGGTCCTTTAATGCTATTTAAATCAGATAATCGCGATCGATCTAGTATTATATGTTGCATATTGCTAAAATCAACTCAGATTAGTTTAATAGTTAATGCATGTCCCTTCAATTATTTATGCTGAGCTAGTAAGGATATCCTGCCTCTGGAGTTACCGACGAGCGAGTACTCCTCTCGGTAGTTACAGTCCCCCGAACCCTCAATCTCTACCTTGCGGGTGTATGTTGAGAGATCCCCACACCAGGGATCACAAGGGAACCTACGGCCGTCGTGGTCAAACATAATTGCACTCCCTTTATGTCACGATAACCGGGTTTTGTCAGTTTTTCTCATTGTCGTTAAAAACTAAATGGCGACTCCTATATTAATAGCCAATTACACTTGATTGAATAAAAAGAATCGTCACGCCCACGAGGGACGAGGTCATGCATTAGCCTCGTGCTTTTTTCGACCCCCTCACAGTGGCGACTCCACTGGGGATAGTGAAGGAAATACTCGTGCTTGTAGGTCATCAAAATAGCCGAAGGGTGAAACGATCCTACCCCGCGTTTATTTCCCCATCAAGTTGGGACGACCTGAAAATCAGCATATTAATGTGAACGGGCTGAACCGCATAACGAATCTTGGCTCCCTTGATGTTTCATCTCGGGAGTTGGGACTAAGGATACCCATCGCCAACCGGGGGGGTGCATACGCTTCGAATGTTGTCCACTCGACACTTTCGCTAGTAGTACACCCGTCCCAAACCCAATCGCTCGCCCATTAGGTCCCTCTCGCCTGCATGCCCCCTTGGCTTGCACTTGCGGGTTGGCCTCTTGAGCGAAATTCGTCTGTTGAAAGCACTACCCCGACCGGGGCATGTGTTGGATCTACGATAGAAGCGGTACCAAACCAGGCGCAAATACTACCCATAGAAGCCTATCATAAACTACGTGACATATTTAATTTTCAAATCCATGTTTGTAATGTAGTTATGTGTAGCGAACTATGTGACTATGTTATGATTGTGCGTAAAAATAATGCTAGAAAACCAACGACCTTAAAAATTGCCCAAACATTCATGAACCAATTGGCCAAAGAGTTATACCAAAATACGTGTTCCGCAAGCCCGAACGATCGCCACAAAAATAAGCGACGCTCGGGATGGCCGTAACGAATCCCACAAACGCTGCACAACGCGTAAAGGACGTTATAAGGCAAGCACGCAAAATTAAAGTCGCAAAAACAAAAGTAGACGCAAACAGAAAAACGAGAACCAGCCAGGGACGCATTTTCAACGCCCCTGGCTGGGCGCTAAAATTTCTCACGCCCACTTCTGGGCGCTGAAGTTGCTGCCTGGCCTTTTGGTCAGGCACAGCAGCCTCGGTGCCCGCGTATAAGAAAAACATACGTAGCAAAAAAAAAACTTTTCGAAAAAAATTGCTGCGAGGGCGTATGAAAAGGCACTCGATTCTAAAAGCGACTTGTAAAAAATAAAATAACTCTTTGTGTCGTTGTTAGGCCTCCTACGACGACAATGCTCGGCATCAAAACCAAGCATGCTAATTAAATAACTTTGAATGTTACATGGGCAAAGTATTCAAAAAAATGATGTTCGAATAAAGTTTTCAAAAAGTAATGTTCAAATAAAAAATAAATAAATCCGAGTCTAGACTAGGTTATTCCAAAGTACAATCTAAATCCTAAGTCTTAGTTGTCTTATCCATAGAATCGGTCCTAATGTTTGGTGTCGTTCTGCAAGTTAAAAGGTTAAACCATATTGAGTCTCCCTTCCTAACATTTAAATCAATAAGCACCCATATGTAATTGTCATCCCTTGCTAAGAATCCATGGCCTCAATACTCTCTCTCACCAATAAAAATAATATGTTATAGTATTTGCAAAATGGAAACAGTCACATTCTGAAAATCATTCCCCCATAGTCGCACAACCCCAAAGTGAACCTAAGGTGTCAATACCATTGGCAAGAAAAATTAATGGCCTCAAGGCTTATAATCACATTGGGTCACGACTATCATAGTCTTCTCGAGTCACTCGCTCCTTGAAATACTACTAAGTACGGACTAAAAGATTTTCCATGAATAAAACATGACGAACCATGAAAATACCCAAATCGGCATACCATAAGGCTGCCATTGGGGTAAAGCAATACACACTAAGAGGGAAGCCGCACTAATTATTCTAGTCTTGCAAAAATGAAGATTCGATCTCCCCAACTAATTACCTTGCCAACATTAAGAAAAATGGAGCATGACAAATGAACACCCAAGGGTTAAAATCTAAAGTGTCAACCAACGAAAGTTATGGTCCAATTAGCCCAAGTCTGAGAGTTGCTTGGTCAAGTGTTATAGGCTTACGCCACGTCATTATTTTGAGTCTAGGCCACCTCCTTGTATTCATACACGGGTTATAATCAGAAAGATTAATGAAAGTTCGAGTCTAAATTACAACTTCCAATTAAATCCCAGAAACTGGAATCTGAAAAGAAGCAAAAAAATTATTATTTTCGATGTAATTCTTTCGTTAAATTTCAATAAGGTAAAAACAAGATTTCGAATCTACGCTATTTGCACATTTTACGACTAAATACGCTTGCAAAGTAAGACGATTTAAAGGTCCACCCTAGGCCCGCTAAAATTAAAGGTCCGCTATAGGCCTACCAAACGAGGCTCACTCAGTCTTGCCTCGTGACTCAAAGACCACAACCATCTACCTCTTAGCCCAAATAAAAAAAATTGAAGGATTTATGTTGGGGAAAAATCCCAAGCAAAAAGAGAAAATAGAAAGAGAAAATAGAAAGAGAAAAGGGGAGAACGAAAAGAGCGAGCCATGAAATACATAGCCCGTACCGCCCAAAGTGCGAAATTTACCCAAGTAAACGAAGGAAAAGAATTGAGTCAACCAATCCAAATCATGTCACAAAAACTACAAAAAGTTATACGATGTCTACCCTTTCCAATCCTTATGCTCTTAAACGCCTTCGCTCTGGGGTCCCTGTTCAGGTCATTTAACCCATCCATGTTCTCATTGCCATAACCCAAGAAACCATTACCTCGACTCTTGTTCTTGAACTTGTTGTCAACCGCAAACCACGCACGGCCATTGACACGTGCGTCATGCCCATTATTTCCAACACCTGCTCTTACACCACCATTAGCATAATGACCATATAACTTGTGTGGATACATCCTACTGATATACCCTTGAGCCGTCCCCATGCTACTCATTGGCCTTGGTTAATGTAAACTCGTGACACTAGCGCGAAGCTGCAAATTGTGAGCCCTAGCGGATGTAATTCTCATGCTTGATCAATACCAATACAAATTATCCTATCTCATTCAACCCATCCTTCAAACCGTCTTGAGTCACGAATAAAAAAGGAAGACAAATGAAAAGTACAAAAAGGTAATAAATAATAAAAAGGGAACTTTGCAAAGCGCCTCTAAAGTGGGTCTAAAAGAAAAAGGAGCATTTAGCGCACCAAAAAAAAAGGATCCGCCCAGAAATAATTTTCAGCGCCCATAGCTGGGCGCCGAAATCTTTAGCGCCCCAGCCTGGGTGCTGAATCTCTCTGCTTGCTAAAATTTGTCCAGAAGTGCTCGTCATTCTATCCGCACATACACGGAACAATAAAGAACACTTGGGGGGGGGGGGGGGGGGGTACAACACGTATTCAGACATACGTACCACCAAAGAAATACAGGTACTCAATCAAAAAATATATAACAAATTTTTGGCTTACGGCAAAGCAGCAGATTAAAATAATAATAAACTTCACTTATTCTACCGTTTCAAATAATATGTTTCCACCTTAGAACATACTTATCGAATTCGGCATTCTAAGAAACCATTTTCTAGACTAAGAACTACGCAAGACCTGATTCCAAATTAAATCTATTTAAGGCGGATACGTAGGCAATCCATGATTCGGTCCAACCAATTTGCAAAAATATTAAAGCCTATAGAAAAACAAGAATAAAAAATAGAAGTCCCTTATTGAAATTTAATTACTTGCAATCCAAGTCGAAAGAAAAATTGAAAGCACGAAGAAGAATCCAAGTCATCAAGATGCCAAAATGAGCACACATCGAAAAATAATAAGGGCACGTACCCTTGCCAGAAGGAGCACTCACACTCCTAGGCACTTAGCCAAGACTCAAAAAAGATCGCTTTGGCTCAATTGAATGGGGGCTAGCGCAAGCGTCCATGACCTCTAAAGTACTCGACTTGACCCTCCCTAAAGAGAACTAACTCACTTAAAGACTTTCTTTCACCACTAGACATAGTCATTCGCTTAAAGACCTTCTTTCACCACTAGACACAGTCATGATCGCCAACAAGTAGTAAAGGCAGTAAGCTTGCAATGAAAGAGGATTGTACTACGGCATCACCCCATCGTTCCTTCGAACTCAGGGCACCCGTTCATGGTAATTCAAATGCTTGCGAATCCCCTTTGAAAAGAGAAAAAAATCAGACATTGTCAATAGGACTTGGCGCTTAACCAAGGCTCACCCTACTCAGACATATGACACGGGCATCTAAAATCGAAATCTGAAAGCATCATTAATGGAAAGACATAATAGCAACTGGGGGCTAAAAAATTGAAATGAAAGAGCTAGGGAAAGAACTAAGTATACCTTGACCTTTTGTGCAGACATACACCAAGTAAATCTAAGTCAATTTGAAAACGGTTTATATTCCCGCAATTCTGGAAAAGATGGCCTTAAAAGCCTAAAGCATATGCCAAACGGGCACAAGTAATATCTTGACACCTGCACCCTGGCTTCCAGCAAATCCTTAGACAGCATTCCAAACATAGTAACAGTATTTTGATTCCCTCATATAATCCTGTACGAACCTTTCTATAAGTCAACTTACCTAGGACACCTCGGGTTGTACACAGTAGGACTCGGATTTTAAATAAAATGATTTTCAAAGACTTCTTCGGACATAATAAAGTGTTGTTGGTTTAAGCTAAGTATGCGTTTATCTCGATGTTGCAAGTGAGTTAAAAGATTTCTAAATATGATTATGGATAAAGAAAGGCACCTAGCTTTTGGACAAGGCACACTTCAACATGTGACTACCTTAACCATGGCAATGTCGCACAATACGACATTTACAAGAGAAGCAGCAAAACCACTACTCGAACGTACCTCGCACTAAACGAGTCTGGTTCAAACTATTCATGATCCATGTCACCATGAATGCATAAAAACGTATGCAAAGCATTATAGCACCAAGCCAATCCCGTAGCTACAATTGGGGGCTTGAGAAAAACACTCTAAAAATGCTCGAAATGACGATTTTATCGTAAATTCTCAACGCTAATGCTATACATACATCATAGGGGCACAATCCTAAGCTTTAATCGTGTAAAACGAACTTTAGAATGGCTACAACCCCTCCCAAATTCTAAGCACTACTTAGAATATATAAAGTCACCTCACTAACAAGGGTAACTGAAAATCGCGAGTCACCAAAACTCCGATCAAACTACTGCACCTAACGCTCGCCCTATAAGCGCCCGTTACACAGTCTACGACGTTTCAAAGAAAAAGCGAAAGAAAAATCAATGATAAGAACTGTCAGAATATACCCAGAGATAATGTTCAACGCCCAGAGCTGGGCGCCGACATCTTTAACGCCCCAGCGTGGGCGCTGAATCTTTCTGCTAGCCAAGTTTGGCCCAGATATAAAAATAAGAAAGAAACACCTATGATCCTCGCGTCGAACAAAGTAATAAGCCGTGCAAACCCACGCAGAAGGTGCTACACTTGTTCAGGGACCTGAACAAGGCGTGATGCAAAAAATAATAATGATATCCCAACACTTGGAGGAATGTTCTAAGACACGCCGTTAGGCCACACAAGCCTACGTCGCACCATAAGTTCAACCGCCCCGCGATACAAGTCTAAAAAAGAGTAAGGCATATTGCACTAATGCGGGCACGACCAAAGAGCATGTGTAAAAGAGGCAAAGACTACTTATCGCCTAAATTCAAAATGCAAGCCACATGACTTCTACATTAAGGATTAAAGGTAGCAAAATATTACCTACCATAAAAGGGATAGCTCGCACCTACACGAGCGGAACCCCAAGGTATCTTTCTCGCAAAGAACCTGCAAAAATCGTACGCCAAAAGGAAGTATCCCAACATGCATGCTTGGGGGCTCCAAGCTACAAAACGACCATAGCAAAATAAAAAAATATCAAAGCAAATGTTTGAACAATCGGAAGGGCACGATGTTTGAGCCCACCTCATCAAGCTTCTAAGCAAACTATTCAAAATCAGTCATTGCTCAAAAAAATATGATTCAAGCAAACGGATTGATGGACCGCACACAACGGCCATTCTATGAACTCTCGTTCGCACATACATATCATCATTCTAAGTATCGAACATTCACAAACGCGTTCAAAAGGAAAAATATACAACAACAAGAGCCGTCAAAGTCTTACGCCTGAAGGTATGTTCCTCGGGCCATATAGACTCGCCCAACTATCGCAATAACTGTACGCCTTAAAAGCAACAGTTCCTTAAAATAATCGCCCCAAAGCGACAGACACCGTAGTCCGCCAATCGGCTACGGCTTCTCGAGAAAATCATCACGTTCTAAAAACAAAGAAAAAACAAAAGAGAAGAGAATACATAGAACTTCCAAGTGAAATAAACGAATGAACAAGAGGCCAACTGTGTCATCAAAAGACCAGCCCAAACAACACTTTTAACGCCCCACCTGGGCGTGAATTATTTCAACGCCAGGCCTGGGCGCCGAAAATGAACCCAGGCTCAAAAAAGGCCCTAACTTCTATTGGGCCCTGCCGCATCCATTCGACTCGAAAATTGCCGGTTTCTTTACTGGAAGTCGCACCTCACGACTTTGTCAAGAGTAGCACACCACTACGAAGATCGCTCGCACTTACGAGCACGATCCCAAACACAATCAAGGACATTACAAAATGCGTATCCCCAAAGAACCTCTGTGACAAGAACTGACCACCAAGCACGAGTGCTTAGTGGCTCGAAAGAAAAAAATATATCTTAAAAGAAGTATGCAAAGTTTAAACAATATTCCCAGACTACGCTGTACGAAGTCCCGTGTCTGGATGTCTCAAAAAAAAACCGGTTTACGACCTCAAGACAAAGGTCGCCGTTGATACTTATACATAATCCCCTAATCAAGGACCCAGGTAGTGGCAAAATTCAGCCATAAAGACTAGCTCAAAACCATGAAAGAAGATGACCACAAGACAATGGTCCGTTTAAACACGTTGTCAACCCACATTCAGGTTACAACTAAATCCGAGCATCCCTCGGAAGAAAATAAATTCTTCAAAAAACAAAAACAGGGTTCGCCCACCCTCAGCGGGCGGGGTCTGCGTCACTAGCCGCGCTGGTCCTCATTTTTCAAAAAATAGAACCTTCAAAAAACAAAATGAAACAGGCTCGCCATCTTCAGCCGGCGGGGTCTGAGCCAGGCGTTGAAAATAAGGTCTGGGCTGTTTTCTTTAGTCAGATTCGGATTCCTAAAATCCATAGAGTTTGAGATTAATTCGAGTCTTTTAGCGCGTATCAATCTTGTGACGGAATGCGTCTGGGCCCGTTACGAACTCTAGGCTCTTTAGGATTTTAATTAATACGTAACTCTTATTTCTGAATCATATTAGGAATAGGATTCTCGCAGTTTTCTATCTCATTTAGGATTTACGTTGGAATGCAACACCTAATTCTGACAGGTTTCTATCTTTTATGATTTGCCACTTTTAGAACCTACCTTTTACGGCAGTTACTATTTTTAGCAGGTTTCCATAAATAGCAGGTTTCGGGTGAAATGAAATGGGGAATCGAGATTCGTTTATTTTATAGGAGATGCGTTGTCAAGTGGAGATTTACGTTTTCATCATCGAACCTTTCCCTTGCGGGAACGGGGACAAAAGTAGGTGTCTACAGTTAGCCCCCACATTAACTGAGTCTTGGAGTAGCGATGGTCAAAGTATTAGACGGAGTGCGTCACACAAGCCATGGTGTATGTGACCTGTTTTGCGAGGGTCTCACGAGCCCCCGAGTGATAACATTTGACTTAAGGGTCATCACTTGAAGTGTCGACATATCCCTCACGTGTCATTGGGATTTGTCAACTGATAGTATAGAAACTTCCTCACTTTGTCATTGGAAGGATCTAAAGGTGCGTAGAAACTCCCTCACTTTGTCATTGGGAGTAGCTACAGATGTTTTCGAAATTAAAGCTGTAAAGTGTAATTGGGCCTGACCAAGCCCAATCACGAGGTAAAACGTTTTTAAAGATTCTCATTTTCAGGGCTAGCTAAACGAGAAAACCCCCTTGTTTTTATAGGACGTAAAACGAAGGAAAATCCAGCACATCGTTCTTTTTTGAAAAAACGGAAAACCAATCCTTTAATTTTTGGAAAAACGGAAAACGGAAAAAGTTATCGATGCAGCGACTAAGGACCTGCGCGGTTAGTGACGCAGACCCCGCCCGCTGAAGGTGGGCGAGCCTGTCCGCTGAGGGTGGACGCCCCGTCCGATAGAAGTGGACGAATCTGTTTTGATGTTTTGAAAATAAGGACCTACGCGGTTTGTGACGTAGACCCCGCCGGCTGAAGATGGCGAACCTGTCCGCTAAGGGTGGACACCGCATCCGATAGAAGTGGACGAATCTATTTTGAAATTTATTTTGCTTTTTTGAAAATAAGGACCTACGTGGTTTGCGCCGTAGACCCCGCCGGCTGAAGATGGCGAGCCTATTTTAAATTTGAAGATTTTATTTCTTTCGAAAACTGAGGACCTGCGCGGCTAGTGACGCAGATCCCGCCCGCTGAGGGTGGGCGAGCCCTGTCCGCTGAGGGTGGACGTCCCTGAATTCGTTTTCTTTTTTATTTGGGAACTCGCGTGGTTTGTGACGCGATTCTTGCCTGACTGAAGATGGGCAAGTTCCTATTTCTTTGGTTCTTTGGATTTCTTTTGAGAATTTCTTTTATTCATTCTTGCAAGAGCGAATTCTTTCGAGGGGTGCTCGAATTTAGTTGTAACCTGAACGTGGGCTGACAACGTGTTCAGACGGATCTTTGTCTTGCGACCGTCCGCTTTCGTGATTTTGAGCTAGTCTTTACGGCTCGACTTGGTCTTTGATCAGAGGAACGTGCACAAGTGTCAGTGACGTCCTCTCGATGAGGTCGAACCTATTGTTGTTCTTTTTTTTTTGAGATATCCAAACATGATATGGTGTATGGCGCAGTCCGGGAATGTGATTTTGATCGCGCGCTCCTCGTTGGAGTCTATTTTTTTCGCGAGCCCCCAAGCACTGGGGCTCGTCGGTTGTTTTTCGCATCTTGTAATCATGTTTGGGGTCATGCTCGTATGTGCGAGCGACCTTCTATAGTAATGTGCTACTTTAGCGAAGCTGTGGAGTGCGACTTTAGTTTTCAGGCGACATCCGGTTTTAGCTTGGCCCGGATTAACCCTTTGACAGACAAACATTTTTTATTTGGAAAACCAATGACTTGACGACACATATTTTTGGTGTTTCGAAGAATGACCATGATATTTACCTTGCTTTTTTTCGAAAGTGTACACAAGCATTTTCTGAGAGGAGTCTAAGTTTCGACCAAGTTTTAATGTCATTATTTTTTTCTTGCTTATTTGGGAGCTAAAGGTGCTTTGGGCTTGATCCTACTTGCAATAGGGCCTCGTGTTTTAGCAACACGGTCTTAAGTCCTTTCCTGTTCCGTGTTTTGTGAAATCTGGGCCTTGGGCTGTATTTTCAGCGCCCAAGTTCAGGCGTTAAACATTTCGGCGCCTAGAGGTGGGCGCTGAAAGTCCTTTCTTGGTAATATTTGATTTTCGGATTTCTAACACGTTTCCGAATGGGATCAGGATGTCATTGGGTGCGTTCAGCTATATATAGGGGCTAGATACGTCCTTATTTTCCACCACTCTCAAATTCTTTCTCTTCTTTTGCTGTGCTCTAATTATTCACTGCTTTTGCCATGTCGATCCCTACTTTGTCACTCCAACGGACTGTTAGGCGTTGGCTACGGGCCCTTACTCCCACAGAAAAAGCTTTGTTAAAAGAATACCACTTAGAGGCACTTTTAGGCTTACAACAAATTAATATTGATTATAACTTTCTGCATGCTGCCCTAAGCTTTTGGGACTCTGATCATCATGTTTTTTCCTTTTGGGGCAATGAAATATGTCCTTTGCCCGATGAATTTGCTGCGATCCTTGGTTATCCTACTAATGCTACTCCTGTTACCCCTGGCACCGTTGAAGAGGGTAAAACAACCATAAGGGCTTTCCTAGGGCTAGATGATAACATGTTTGCTGAAATTCTTGTAGACGATAAGGTTAACTTGGCAAAACTTGTAAAACATCATTTTAGGCCTAGTAAGAATATGACCGAACAAAAATTGAACATTCGAGCCCTTGTATTTTGCTTGTTGAATCATTACTTGCTGTCGAATAACAATGGTGAGTTTGGTGACATAAGGTTGATTCCCTTGATTAGCCAGATGGAAAGTTGCTATTCTATTATGCCGTTGGTTGTTGCTGAGACTTTGCTGAGTGCGGATGAACTGAAGAAGGGCGCCAAATCTGAATATTTTAAGGGGAGCCCCCTATTGCTGCAGGTAATCGATCTTTTCCTTGCGCACATGTATGTTTTTTTTGCACATATTTCTTTCTGCCTGGGGCTGAGTTTCAGCGCCCAGTGTTGGGCGCTTGAATATTCAGCGCCTGGTCCTGGGCGTTGAAACTGCGCCCCAGGAACCGTTTTTTCTTTCTTTTCATTCTTTTGATTCGATCGTACCTGTTTTTGCAGATTTGGCTTGCGGAACGGCTTAGACTTTTGGAAGCTCCTGCCGATCCTAAATATTATCGCCCTATAGCTTTGGGTAACCGAAAATACTTGCACCAAGGCCAGGACGAGGCCGAATGGACCTCCTTTTTTACTTATGGCATTTGTTCTATTAAGTGGGTGGTACCATGGTGGGGTTTGACTACTATGACAGGGGGGTCTGATGTATCAGTTTATGTTTCTTTGTTGGGGCTATCTCGTCCCATTTATATTTTCCCTTACCGAGTCATGCGTCAATATGGTTTAAGGCAGACTATCCCTTTTTCTGATACGGTACCACCTAAGGTAGCGGCCTTTTCACAAACACGGGTCTTAGCGTGGGCTAAGTATTATGATGGTCTCCCGCGTTGGGCCGTAGCTACAAATGGCTTTGTGGGTCTTTCTGAAAATTATAAGTTGTGGATGAGTTCCGATGACAAAGATGTGAGGACCGAGGCTCGTAATGGGGAGCCGGCTGAGCTTTTGATACCTCGTATTCGTGTTAAGTATGTGGGTCCTGATTCTGCCAAACCTCGTACCTATAGTTTTAAGACTGTGAAAGCTCGTCCTGATCGAAAGCGAAAGGAAGTTCCTCCCCGTTCCACTTTCAGGCCTAAAAAGATGCCTAACATGAAGGGGCCTGCTGTTGTCAAAAGAAATGCAAGCTCTCGTGGAGATCGTCGCCGGAACAATGTATGGGTTAGGAAGGCTCAGCCGCCTGTAGAAACAGTGGCTAGTCTAGTTGATGATAATAATCCTTCTCCCACCATTGTTTGTGCCCTTGAGGCTGAGCGGGCTATAACAGAGAATGTTTCTGAAGCCTTGGCATTTTTGGAAGTTAGTGTCCAGGAGCCGGTTCTTATGGAGATTGACATTGGGGCAGCGCAGAGGACTGTGGGGGTGGATCCTGCAAATATTTCCCTCTACAAGACTTTATTTGATGATCCAGAAGAACTAGAGTAGTGTAGTTCTTGCTAGGGTGTAGGTGCCATTTATTTATTTCAGTTGTGTTTGTTTTTTATTCCTAGCACTTTGTTTTCCTTCTTATTATATTTTAATAAAGGCGTATTTTTAGTTTTCATTTAATTTTGTTTCTCCTCTTTTATATGTCTAACACTTTTTTTACACAAAGAATATAGTTTTTTTTATTATTTGGACCGAATCCTTGGTAAGGATTGCCTACGTATCTTGTCAGAATCAGGTCGTGCGTAGTTCTAGCTTTAGAATAAGTTCTAGTATGCCGGATTTCGGTAGATATGTCCTGAAGTGGAAACATATCACTTAATTGGTCAAATGAGTGAAGTATTTATCATTATTTTCATCTGCCGTTTTGCCATAGGTTGCGTAAAATTCGACTAATTTGTATAGCTATATTCTTGGTAAACCTATTTGGATACGTACTGTACCCCCCAAGTGTTCGTTATTTTTCCGTTGTGTGCGGATAAAATGACGAGCACTTTAAAAGAAAACTTTTGGCAGGCAGAGAGTTTCAACGCCCAGGCTGGGGCGTCAGAAATTTCGGCCCCCAGCCCTGGGCGCTGAAAATGACTTGGGCGGTCAATTTTTGACGCTTTGCTTCACATGTTCTTGCGTTTATTTCTATTTCTTTTTTTGTGCCTTGATATTTTGCTTCATATTCAAAGTTAATTTTGAGGCTATTTTGGAGGCTTTTTTACTGTTAGCGTGAAACGCATTTTTGTCCAGATTAATTTTTCTATTGGTGACTCAAAACAGTTTTGAAAATGGAGTTAGGGTGCGGAATTTATGAAGACCTTTGTGTAGGCTTTGGAGGTGGGTTGTTAGTGAAGGGTATGATGGAATCTATGTTTTTTGAATCTGTTTTTTTTTTTGGTAACATTTGCATTGTTTTTAAATTTTTGATTTCCTTTGATTTTGGGTTGCATGGATTGGCTCTTATGATGACGCTGATTGACTTTTTAGGTTTTGGGGATATGAGTGAGATAGTGTGGTTTATTTTGTGGGTTTCGGGAATTGATTCCCATGGCACTATTTCAAAACCGAGTGGGCTTTGTTTGTTGGGCCTATAGTGGGCCGCTTCTTTATTTTTGTATTTTGCAAGTACATTTGGTGTTTATTTAGTGTTAGAATAAAATTTTCAGGAGAAATATTACGCCTTTATTGATTCGGAAAGTAAGGAAAATATACTGAAATAAAACTGACCCATATTCTAAGGGGCCTTAGGACCATCTAAAGTCTCTATTATTTTTTCTATCAATCTAAAGAACTACTAGGCGCTTTTTACTAATGGTGCTCTATATGGCTCAAGCCTGGGGTTTAGTCTCATAAAACTTCGGTCCTTAACCGGTACTCATCTTGAATTCTATTCCTTTTGCGTTGACCCACTGATATGTCTTCACCCATCCGTTCTCGACCTCTTCTAGTGTTGATGCAGAAGAGATTAACCGGGTTGGATCGAAACCTTCATCTTGTAAAGCTAGGGTAGTCATCACAGTCTCGTCCTCCATAGGCCTCGATTCGTTAAACAATGTCCATAGAGCCTGGTTGTCCAATATTTCAGCTGTTTTAGTCTTGGTGAGGTGGGGTGCCACATCCAAGGTGTGGCAGTCATGGAAAATTTCAAATCCGGGTTTTAGCAAGCCATCCTGAACGAAGGGTTCAGGGAAATCACAGCATGGGTGTTCTTCTCCTTCCCGAACGAACATCCAGTTAAGGGTCCTTTGATATGGGGGAAGGAGGGTGGTTTGTTTGGCATTGTTAAGGCGTAGCCTAGATAGGCGGTAAGCAATATCTTCCTCCGTTGGTTCATAACCTAAGCCAAAGGGAGTAGATTTGTCGGGAAAAGGATGGAACGTGTATTCCTTCTTCCTTATGCCCAATGGGGTTCCTGGGAAATAACCTTGAGCTAACAGCATTCTAGGGATGACTCGGGATGCATGCGGGTCTAGGAATGCTGGATCATAATCTTCGATGAACTGGATTATTTCTTCCATTTGAAACCCATAAAGGTCGTCTGCAGTTTCGGCTGTTCCAACCATAGTACAACTGACGTCGAGAGGAGGGGCGCGGATCTCTAGTATTACCCCGTTATGGTTAAGTTTAACCATTTGGTGCAAGGTAGAAGCCACACCTCCCAAGTCATGGAGCCAAGGTCGCCCCAAGAGGAGGTTGAAAGTGGGCTTGATGTCGATTATTTGAAACTCCGTGGTGCGTGCCACAGGCCCGGTTTGTATGGTAAGGTTGATTTTCCCCAATACAGGCCTTCGGGAGTTATGATAAGCTCGTACCCCTTGCGTGGAGGTTTGGAACTCATCGCTTCCTAGCCCCAAGCAATGGGCGGTTCGCAATGGGCAGACATTAACCGCCGAACCATTATCTACGAGCGCTAGGGGGATGTTTTGTCCTTTGCATCCAACCACTAGGTAAAGGGCTTTATTGTGAGCACCCCCCTCTTTGGGTAAGTCTTTATCAGTGAAAACTATGGCCTTTTCTCCGGCATATCTCGTGACATGGCTAACCAATGAGTCAGGTGTGATATCTGTAGGTACTGAGATGAGGTCAAGTGAGCGAATAAGCTTTTCGCGATGTTCCTTTGAAGTACATATAAGATCCCAGATGGTAATCTCAGCCTTGGTTCTTTTTAGTTGTTTCAGGAGAGGATTTTCAATGACTTCCGCGACGGTGGCCTGCCGTCCATTCTCAGGAGTTTGCCTAACCGGGACGTCGTCCATGGGAGGTGGGTGAATGTCCGGTTGGTATATTCTTCCGGATCGAGTGAGGTTGTCGACCTCGGGCTCCTAAGGGGTGGTGTCAATGAGAGCATACCCGGGCCAAGTTTCAGTGAAGAAGTCCTGGCCCGAGACTTGAGATAGGTAAATGTCTTCAGCATCATCGTTCCACACACCGCACACTTCCCTCTCGATTCGATCCATAGGGACCACAGCGAGTGGTGCACCTTTAGGTGTAATATACACCGTGGGGTCGAAATTCTCTGGTTGGTCGAGAGAGATGTGACAAGAGCCGAGTGGGCTCTTGTTGTTGTTGGGTTTGCCAACGTTAGGGAGAGGTATTACTTCATCCTCTATCATGTCCTGGATCGTATGTTTTAGAGTCCAGCAGTTTTCAGTGTCATGCCCATTTCCTTGATGGAATTTGCAGTAAGTACCTTCGACCCAATATTTGTTTTTGACAGGAGGGTCACGGGTGGGACCTATAGGTCTCAACTTTTCTTGATTGGTTAGTCTTTCAAAGGCTTGTACCAAAGTTGACCCGAGTGGGGCAAACTTTCGGTCTCGGACCCATCTTACAAGGTTTCGTCGGGTGGGAGCCTCTTCTACAGCATGGACTTCTTGGGCTTGGGATGTGTTACCCCGATTATAGGTGTTGGTCTTATATGTGGGTTTGCTCTGTATGGTTTTGGCGAGGTCGTCCTCGATCTTTATTCCCACATCATAAACTCTTTTGAAAGTGTCGAGTCCCAGGTACCTAAGGTGTTGTCTGTAAGCCGGGTCCAGGTTGTCAATGAATTTTTGGACCAATTCTGTTTCGGGAGGCCTATTGATTAGCTGGGCCGCCTGGTCCCTCCATCTAGCAAAGTAGGTTGTGAAACCCTCATTTTTCTTTTGGAAGAGAACTTCCAGCTCGCGTATGGTGACTTGGAAATCCATGTTCGACGAGTATTGCTTGATGAAGACATTGACAAAGTCTTCCCAAGTGGGGAAGAGCTTAGGGTCCTGGTGATAGTACCATTTGAGCGGCATAGGTTCCAAGGACAAAGGAAAGGCAGGTAAGTACATGGACTTGTCCACGCCTTTCAAGTTCATGGTATTCACAAAGCTCAGTAGATGATCACGGGGGTTGTCCGTGGCCTTGAACTTTGGTAAGTCAGATGAACTGAACTTTTCTGGTAATTTGCCAGGAAAAGGTTCAGGATCGAGGGAGAAGTATTTGCTCCCCATGGTTTGCTGTAGGACCATTTTTTCAATCCTCTTATCGTTTTCGAGGTCATTTTTGGCTTGCGCGGCCGCTAAAGCTTCATTTTCCATTTTCAGTTGGCCCATAAGTTGGGTCATTTGGACCATCTGGTCTCGCAAATCTTCGATGGACATGTTTGAAGGTGCGAATCGAGGTTGGGGAAGCGGAGATCCTTGAAATTAGGGACGACGGACGGATCTTGGAGTTACTAAACCTGGTGTTGGCGATGTATCTTCGAGACGCACTAACCGTTGATTCCCTGATCGGCACCAAGTGGCAGGACCAGTCCTAGGCATAAGATAAGCTAAAGTTTAAGTTCCCAAAGTTTCAAGCATTACTTAGTCTAGACTTCGACTCTCTAAATCGGTTTTTCGTTCTTTCTTCTGTCGGTACACTTTTTGGTTTTTTTTTTTTTATTTTGGTCATTCTTTGGATTTTCGAAACACTTGCCCGTGTGACATTCATAGTTGTTAGCATGTTCGGTTTTGGTGCCAAGCATTGCCGTCGTAGGAGACCTAACAACGACACAAAGAGTTATTAATTTTTCACGAGTCGCTTTTTTTTGAAATCGAGTGCTTTTCTTACGCCCTCGTAGCAATTCTTTTGACGAACATTTTTTGTGCTACGTATTTTCCTTTCGCTTGGGCACCGAGGCTGCTGCGCCTGACCAGAAGGCCAAGCAGCAACTTCAGCGCCCAGCTAGGGGCGTGAGAAATTCCGGCGCCCAGCCAGGGGCGTTGAAAATGCGTCCCTGACTAGTTCTCGTTTTCTGTCTTCTTTTTATGCGACTTCGACTTGCGTGCTTGTCTAGTAACGTCCTTTACGCGTAGCAGCGTTTGTGGGATTCGTTACAGGCCATCCCGAGCGTCGCTTATTTTGTGGCGATCATTCGGGTTTGCGGAACACGTGTTTCGGTATAACTCTTTGGCAAATTAGTCTACGAATGTTTGGGCAATTTTTAAGGTCGTTGGTTTTCTAGGATAGTTTGTCACACACAATCACATATTTCGCTACACATAACTACATTACAAACATGGATTTGAAAATATGTCACGTAGTTTATGATAGGCTTCTATGGGTAGTTTATCTGCGCCTGGCTTGGTACCGCTTCTATCGTAGATCCAACACATGCCCCGGTCAAGGTAGTGTCTTCAACAGACGAATTTCGCTCAAGAGGCCAACCCGCAAGTGCAAGCCAAGGGGGCATGCAGGCGAGAGGGACCTAATGGGCGAGCGATTGGGTTCGGGATAAGTGTACTACCTGCACAAGTACCGAGTGGGAAACATGCGCGGCGTATGCACCCCCCTATTGGCGAAAAAAGGTATCCTTAGTCCCATCTCCCGAGGGAGCCGAGATTCGTTATGCGGTTCTGCCCGTTCACATTAATATGCTGATTTTCAGGTCGTCCCAACTTGATGGGGAAATAAACGCGGGGTAGGATCGTTTCACCCTTCGGCTATTTTGATTACCTACAAGCACGAGTACTTCCTTCACTATCCCCAGCGGAGTCGCCACTGTGAGGGGGTCGAAAAAGCGCGAGGCTAATGCGTGACCTTGTCCCTCGTGGGTGTGACGATTCTTCTTATTCAATCAAGTGTAATTGGATTTCCTGTGAGTATACACCCAATTGACTAGTAATATAGGAGTCGCCATTCAGTTTTTAACGACAATGAGAAAAACTGACAAAACCCGGTTATCGTGACATAAAGGGAGTGCAATTATATTTGACCACGACGGCCGTAGGTTCCCTTGTGATCCCTGGTGTGGGGATCTCTCAATATACACCCGCAAGGTAGAGATTGAGGGTTCGGGGGACTGTAACTACCGAGAGGAGTACTTCGCTCGTCGATAACTCCAGAGGCAGGATATCCTTACTAGCTCAGCATAAATAATTGAAGGGACATGCGTTAACTATTAAACTAATCTGAGTTGATTTTAGCAATATGCAACATATAACACTAATTCGATCGTGATTATCTGATTTAAATAGCATTAAGGGACCTAGCATGATAATCCGATTTCCCAAAAATATGATATTTGTTAGGCGTGATAGAACAATCAGATTAGGTTAGTTTAACAGTTCATAAAAAGGGCGAGGAAAGTAGTTAAATCATCGAAAAGGGACACATTATGACGCACCCTTGAGAGGTGCGTCACGGTTCTCAGAAAACTAACCACTTTGACTTTGCTATTTTTCCTTTTTATTTAACGAATCTCAATTATGGGACAGGATACGTTCTGTTCGATTTATGGATCGATTGCGACAGAACGCGTGAACAGTTTCGCAGCGTGAGGCTTAGGCTAAGGGGTTTAGAGTCAATACTCAGAATATAATTGTGTGTTGTGTGTGTCCTTTCACGTCGAATTTAGGGGCCTATTTATAGGGAAGAGTTCGTGGAAAGATAGAATTGCAGAGTTCTAATCCACAAAGAATTAGGAAAAAACACGTACCCAGGTATTTTCAGCGCCCAGGCCTGGGCGCCGAAGATTTCGGCGCCCAGAGCCAGGCGTTGAAAATAGGGTCTGGGCTGTTTTCTTTAATCAGATTCGGATTCCTGAAATCCGTAGAGTTTGAGATTAATTCGAGTCTTTTAGCGCGTATGAATCTTGTGACGGAATGCGTCTGGGCCCGTTACGAACTCTAGGCTCGTTAGGATTTTAATTAATACGTAACTCTTATTTCTGAATCATATTAGGAATAGGATTCTCGCTGTTTTCTATCTCATTTAGGATTTACGTTGGAATGCAACACCTAATTCTGACAGGTTTCTATCTTTTATGATTTGCCACTTTTAGAAGCTACCTTTTACGGCAATTACTATTTTTAGCAGGTTTCCATAAATAGCAGGTTTCGGGTGAAATGAAATGGGGAATCGAGATTCGTTTATTTTATAGGAGATGCGTTGTCAAGTGGAGATTTACGTTTTCATCATCGAACCTTTCCCTTGCGGGAACGGGGACAAAAGTAGGTGTCTACAGGATGTCTAGCATAATTATTGAGCCAGTCGAATATTGCGAGTGAGCAATATATATTCTACCAAGGAGTAGAATATGTTGGAGATTCTATGTGAATTGAATTAAGGACAATTCGTGCTAAGGGCACACCCCGCTTGTTAATAGGCAATGTCGGGTTATCTCAAACAGTGTTTTTGAGAAGGAACAATGGGAGTAATATCACTTGAGTCTATGTTTGATCACAAGTCTTAAAAAAGTAAAATAATGAAGTGTCGTGGTTGAATTGTTTTATTGTTTGTATGTTGTGTCTTGAGTCGCCTTGAACATAATATATTAATTAACGTAAAGTATAACCCAAAGGAGCTTCAAAACTCTTGGAACGTATATACCTTGAGTATGAACAATGGGGGAGACTTGCCGGAAAACTTATACTCCTCGAATGATACAAGACGTTGTTTCATTCTTTCTTTTTAGGCCGTTGTGCATTGGAATTCCGTCGGTAGGATCCGACTGTCGGTAGGAGTCCGACTTATTATTATTTGGTGCATGGTGGGCTCCCATCACCCTTTCTTTCCTTTTGAGGATACTTTATTTTACCCGTTCGAAGCTATCTTTTTATTAAACTGTGAGTCAAGAGTCGTGTCATATGTCGAGTCTTGTCTCCATGTTTAATTGTTTATTATATGGCTTTTGCATGTGAATTATTTAATTTGTCGAGTGAAGCATGTTAGGATAGAATATTATTCTAGCTTGTTCGTACTCAGCTTTTGCTGACTTCGTGCTTCATGTCTTCTGGTCATGGCCTTTGCCTTAATGACCCTATGATGATCCATCAATTGCAATTGCGTTGTTGGGGAGTAGATTTTCAATAAAGCAGGTTTGTAGAGATAACTTGCGGGAGAAGTTATCATGGGATTCGAGTTGAGAGTTTATTCTTCCGTACTTTATAAACTCTATTTTATTTTAAAGTCATGACTACTATTTTCAGTTAATGGATTTCAAATGGTTTATTACTTTGAACTTGGGCCTCAGCGGTTCCAATTTGTTTTAATGACCATTAACTATTTATTTAATATGTTTTGAAAGTTAGTTAATTCCGCTGCGTAATTCTGGTAAATAGCCTTAGCTGTTATCACGGTGGCGGTAATATCTTGGTAATTCCTGTGTTTTAAGTCGGAAAATGTTTTATAAAAAGCAAGGAATTATTTTGGTGTTACATCTAGCAAGCTCGTCCGATGTTTATTTCGTACGACGCGCTTCCGATTAATTTTCCGATTCCGGAATTCATTTCCGATTAGAACAATATTAAATATTTCCGATTCCGGAATTAATTTCCATTTCGAACAAATATTTAATATTTCCGATTCCGGAATTATTTTCCGATTCCGATAACATTTCCGATTCCGACAATATTTCCGTTTCCGGCAATATTTCCGATTCCGGCAATATTTCTATTTCCGATAATATTTTCCGATACGTACCATGTTTCCGTTTCCGGCAACATCTATGACTTGGATAATATTTATATTTCCGATACGATCCATATTTCCGTTTCCGACAATATCATCGTTTCCGGAGTATTCATAATTTGCCTTTTGACGATTTCAGCTCCCACTGGAACCGAGATCCGTCGATTCCGAATATCCATAAATGGAGTATTTAATTCACTTAAATACTTGATCCGTTCACGTACTATTTGTGTGACCCTACGGGTTCAGTCAAGAGTAAGATGTGGATTAATATTATTAATTCCACTTGAACTGAACCGGCCTCTAGCTAGGCATACAGTTCACTTGATCTCACTAAATTATTAACTTGTATAATTAATTAATACTGAACCGCATTTATTAGACTTATCATTGAATGCATACTTGGACCAAGGGCATTATTTCCTTCAGTCTCCCACTTGTCCTTAGGGACAAGTGTGCATTTCCTAATTCCTTTGTCGCTTGATGCTTGCTCGTGAACATAAGGTAAGAGTTGTCATCCTTATTATGTCTAGAGGTATTTCTCGGTTTCAGAGTTCAACTGATCAATTTAACAGATAATCATAGCCTATGATTCATCTGAGCACGATCATGCATTTTACAGTTTCTAGCTCTCCGGGTGGCCTTGTACAACTTTCAGCATCTCATCCCGATTTATGGGAGGACAATCCCAATCTTGCGATCTTGATATTAGACTTCGTTTGATAGGTGATTACCCGAGCGTTGCCGTTATAGCCTCCTTTTACGGTGCGACGGTTGACAACGTCAAAGTAACCAGTTCTCAAACAAGTAATCTCAAATCACTCAGGTATTGAGGATTAGTGTCTAATAATTTTAATGAAATTTACTTATGACAGATTTTCATCTCTTACAGTAAAGTTTCATAGGTCTGTCCGATAATAGTCTTCCCAAAGTAAGTATCTATGCAAATGATTGCGACATTGCCATGTCCACATAGTTCAAGAAATAGAACTACTAGTCATCTTGCATTCTAGTCGTATAGTGTTTTCTATGCGTCCACCTTTATAGAAAACTTCCGACCAGGGACCATTTCCAATTTTTAAGATTCAAGTTCACTTGGTAGACATTTCTTAGTCACAGGACTGGTCCTGACAGTCTATCTTGAATATATCGTCAAATTGAAGGGACTCATCATTTAATACTAAACCAAAATTAAATGGAATATCAAAATACATTTCATATATGATAAATGTTCAACCCCAATGTTTTACAACCATGGGCCTCTAACCCATCTTTAAAACAGTTCATGGAATTCAAAGCTATGCTTGATTTTCAGTGCCACAATGTGAGTGTTGCTTCTCACTTGTTGCATAGGTTTAGTTATCATGCTTTGCCAATCTTAATATCCCTGTCTTTCGAAATGGGATGATAAGATCTTTTGAGTTTGTCCATTATGTGATCTAGTCTTTCTTACTTCAATAATGGTTCTACGCATTTTGCAATGAAGAACCATTAAGTCAACAGACATGTGATCTTCCCAAGTTCAGTGAAGAACTCTTTAACATAAACAACTCTATTTTATTGCTCTTTAGGCGATAAGTAATTTTACTTCAACTATATAGGTTACTAGTGATGCTTTGTTTGGATTTTACTTATCCAAGCAGTTCACAAATATGTGGATGACTTTCCATCTGTATCTTAGAACATAGAAATTAATATTTAATTTCCCACGCAACAACTCGTGGTGTTCAATCCATGTTGCCATTTCAAAACACGATGCTCTTTAGCTCGTCTTTGCCAATGGTTAACTCCAAAAGGGATCTTGCTTGA
The DNA here is from genome assembly GCF_020520425.1 of Spinacia oleracea. Taxonomy (NCBI): domain Eukaryota; kingdom Viridiplantae; phylum Streptophyta; class Magnoliopsida; order Caryophyllales; family Amaranthaceae; genus Spinacia; species Spinacia oleracea. Next base: position 15,757,044 of record NC_079488.1, on the reverse strand, counting down.
TCCTTTGCCAGTGTTTATGCGTGTAGCATCAATATTTAGCATATCTTTATTTCCTTGAATCAAGAACTATTCCTATGTACTTTTTCAAGTACCATAAGTTTTTCTTGATCTCAATCTAGTTGATCTTTACTTAGGTCTACATTCCTTTGAAACTAATTGAAACTAATTACATTTATTTGATGGTTCGCAGACGATATTTAAAGCAATAAAACTTTGGTACTTTAGACCAATATTACATTCAAATTAATGGTAAACAGACCATATTTTCTATCCTATTTGGGCCATACTAGTCACTTTCCATAACCTGCAAAACAGTACATTTACAATATACCATTCACCCATTCATTTATCAATGAATGGCCCACATAGCTGGTTAGTAGAACATATTATGCATCACATAAATATTTGCAGCAATTAATCAAGGCTTCCAATAATCTACAAATTATTCAATCCTTATTAATTCTAATCGAGTTGGTTTAACCTTAAAGGAATGTAGACCTAATCAAGAGTTTATGACTAAAACGCTCCCACTAAAACCAAGAAATTTACATGCTTTACTAATTTTAAACATAAAATTGTATTTCCTAGTCCAACCGGAAACATACAAATTTAATTAAAATTTAAAGCTCACATAAATTATTATTTAAATCCTTTAATTTATTTTCAATTATTAAATTAATTAATTTAAATTTATTCAAGGTTTTGATTTTAGTAAAATAATTAGTATAAATAAAATTTATAATAATTAAATTATTCAAAATTAAATTCCGAGAAAAAATATTAAATTAAGAATTTTAAATTTAATTAAAATTGTTTTTCCAACTGAAAATCAAAATTAAAATTAAAACGAACCAATCGGGTCAAGATGAGGCCATGGGCTCATGCCCATGCCTCGTCGGGTCCAACAAGCAGCAGCCCATGCCACTCGACTGATCGTACCACAAGGCCGAGCGACCACGCGCAAACGCAGCAGGCCCAGCGAGCTACGCTTGCGCGCAGCCCACGACCACTACCGAGGCACGCTGTTGGGCAACGCATCTGGACGAGCCAACCATCGCTTCCCGCGTGCACGATGCGTTGTGCTCGTCGCCTTGCCCACTCGCCCATCCGCCCACGAGCTCGCAGCACTTGATGCTCGCACTCTCCTGCCACGCCCTTGCTCGCTGCATTCGTACCGCATGGGCGACGAGCTCCCTTGCTCGTCGTCGCATGCCCGCTCTATACAACACCCCTTAAGGGTAACACTTAGGGTCCATTGCTTTGTGCGTGCAAGATTCATGAACGGATTTTATAAAAAATCGAAACTTTATTATTTAAATTTATAGACGAATTAATAAATGATATTATTTTATGATTTTAGGGCGAAAAATCGAAAATTTATTATTCAAATTAATTTCCGATTACATTATTTTCATGGATTCAAATCTAGGTCATAAAATTTTAAAACTTTTCAATTTTAACAAAGTTTATGGTGTTTTTAATCATGGATTCCTAATAAAATTGCTAATTAGTTATGAAATTCAAATCAAATTCTAAATTATTCGAATTTCAACAAATTAATTACAATTACAAATTAGGTTGTATAATTAACAAGCTTAGGCATTAAAATTGTTAAACATATACAGTAGGTCAATCATAGATTAAAGATTTACAAACAAGAATCGCAAATATTTAATTTAACATCCTAAAAATTATAAATTTTGCGTTCGAAAAACTAAAACCTCCGAAAAGTCATAGTTAGGATTTAGGAATTCTGGGTTCGGCATCAAATCTTTGATTTTAGTCAAAATTTTAAAACGTCGTTTACATGCGAAATTCACTATAAAATTATACGATTCCGACCATTATTGACTAAACTGCCGAAAATCCTGCGAACATATAATTAAATAATCGCACGAATTTGCAATTAATTACAATTAACGAAATTAATCACCCCTTTAATTTATTGCAAATTTATAAAATTTAACCATGTTAACTATAATTGATTATGGAATTAATTAGAGGCTCGTGATACCACTGTTAGGTTGTGACAAATATAAAACATATATTTCATGCGGAAAAACCATAAAGCCAGGAATCCAAATTAATTGCCACATAACAATTATCATAAATTAGGATGCATACATTCCAAGCGTGCCTTCCCTAGCTGCTCCCGAACCGAACAAGAACAAGTTTAGGACTCCAAGTGTAGTCCCTCCGTAGATAGTCCACAGCACGTTCGGATCCGCCTTAGATTCAATTAACTAGAATTTAGCCTAAGGTATTATTTTATTCGGTTATAATTTTGTGGCAAATTATTAACTTTAGTTTTTAACTTAAAACTATATGAATACTTGAATTGATGTATTATAAATTGTTATTTCCATCACCTATTTATACGGTAGGATCATCGGAACTAGAAACCTACTAGGATTCAACTTATCTAATCTTATTAGAATTTGATACTAATTAAATCTATTAATTTAGATTTTAACTCAACAACTAATTCTAGTAGTTTTATGAAAATAGTATAATCGGATAAATCCTAGAAGCTTAAGGATTCGTAACTTGCACGAACACACCAACACGCACGAACAGCCCACGAAGGGAATGCCCGCGCGCGCGGTGGGCTGGCTCGGCCCAGCAACTGCAACGCAGCCCACAAGGGGAGCGCCAACTTGCTGGCCTTGCCACACGCAGGGCCTGGCCTTGCGCGCTGCTTGGCTGGGCCTTGCGTGCCTTGGCGGGCTGCTGGCTCGCCTTGCTGTGCGCGGGCATCGCTAGGCGCAGGCCTGGCTTCGTGCTGGGCCTTGCGTCTGGCAAACTCGTCCGATGTTTATTTCGTACGACGCGCTTCCGATTAATTTTCCGATTCCGGAATTCATTTCCGATTCGAACAATTTTTAATATTTCCGATTCCGGAATTAATTTCTGTTTCGAACAAATATTTAATATTTCCGATTCCGGAATTATTTTCCGATTCCGATAACATTTCCGATTCCGACAATATTTCCGTTTCCAACAATATTTCCGATTCCGGCAATATTCTATTTCCGATAATATTTTCCGATACGTACCATGTTTCCGTTTCCGGCAACATCTACATCTTGGATAATATTTATATTTCCGATACGATCCATATTTCCGTTTCCGGCAATATCATCGTTTCCGGAGTATTCATAATTTGCCTTTTGACGATTTCAGCTCCCACTGGAACCGAGATCCGTCGATTATGAATGTCCATAAATGGATTATTTAATTCACTTAAATACTTGATCCATTCACGTACTATTTGTGTGACCCTACGGGTTAATTAAAGAGTAAGTTGTGGATTAATATTATTAATTCCACTTGAACTGAAGCGGCCTCTAGCTAGGCATACAGTTCACTTGATCTCACTGAATCATTAACTTGTATAATTAATTAATACTGAACTGCATTTATTAGACTTATCATTGAATGCATACTTGGACCAAGGGCATTATTTCCTTCAACAAATACTCAAACCCTCGGCAGCCATAGCAATACAGATTTTTTGATAAGCATGAATCTGATCAATAATGGGTTTATCATCCTCAACTTGAAAGCCTAACCACTTACTAACACAATAACGTTTAGTACCAGCATCATCAGTTCCATACTTTTTCTCTAAACCATCCCAAATATCCCTAGCGTGATTATAACCCATATAAATATCAAGCAAAGCATTCGACATTTGATGCAACAACATTCCCTTACAGGTTCTATCATCCTTAGCAAACATAACCTCAAAATCATGCAATTCATCATCATCATCAGGTTTCACAACATCAGAAATTACATATGCAACATCAATTTGTTCCAAATAAAATCTCATCCTAACAGCCCAACGTTTATAATATTTCCCATCAAGAGGTTCCAATTTCGACATATCAGGAATAAGAAATTTCGACATATTCATAGGCATAACAGAATAATTTTCTTTTAGATTGTTAGCTAAATAAATAATTGGAACAACTTAGCTGGATAATGCGTATAAACGAATTGAACACTTGTCGCTCCATGGCCGGACCACTGCTCTAAAAGACAATTCCGCGCTACCTCCGATGCAGTAGAACACTTGCGGTTGCCCTCTAGGGTTAACACGAAACCAAGGATTGTGTGCACTCACAAGCCTCGGTTGGAGAGCAGAATATTTGCCCAAAGAAACGAGAACATAGTTTAAAATTTGAGAGAGAATAGTAGAGAATGCTTTAAGTGATTGTGTGTTTATGGAAAACAGATGTGAGGTATTTATAGGGACTAGTAGTAGTGGGAGGTTACCAATTTTACTGGGTAATTAATGGGTAGTTAAAACGGTCATTAAGTGGGATTAATGGGGCAGTTATGGGATTAGTGGTTTGATTAATTCTCTGCCCGTTGGAATTAATTAAACCCACCACTGACCAAAAAGAAAGACCCGGACCACAAAACCCACCCCACGCCCGCGAACCGCATTCGCCAGCCAAGTACCAAGTACCACGGCCCGGCGCGCACGCGTGTGTGTTGTGTGTCCACCCATGCCACTCACATGCTTTCTTAAACAAATGATTCCCTCAAGTCCCCAAATATAAACATTGAATAAGCTTTGTGTTTTTCCCATGTGGGACTTTCCATATTCCCACATTTTTCCATTTTTCACTCATTTTCTTTTGTATTTCTCACTAGGATTTCCAACAATATTTACAAAACAGAGAAAATATATCCGTATATCAATGTTGCATGGATGAACAAGGGTTATATAACACAGAGAAGCCGTACGTGGTTTTTGTTGGTTGAATGACAGGTGAATTACCAAATAGATGGATTGAAATTTGGAAGTATCTTAAGAACTTGAGTCAATCATTTCCAAGGACAACCAAGAAATTGAAGCTTTTAATTTGGAAAAGATAAGTTAAAAGAAAACAGACCTCTCACCACTTGGGGTGGGTCTTGAGCTCTTGACTAGACCCGTTAAATGGGTTGATCTGATCGGGTTGCAAAAATTATTTGCGCGTTAATTTCAGTAGGTCACTTTCAAGTTCAGGTAAATAAATGCTTGTTCAAAACTCAGAAATTTCGGGTGGACACAAAAAATTATTAAATTTTCATACACAAGTTTATATTTAGCCAAATAAATTCAACAATAAAAAATGGAGTACAATTCAAATAAAAATTATATTAGACCCAACAATAGTAACAATGTATTTAGGCCTTGTTCCTCCGAGCTTTATTTAACTGAACTGAACTTGACTAAATAAGCTGAACTAAATTGAACTGAACTGGACTAAAATGAACTAAATGAATAGTAAATAATAAACAATAAACAATAAATAATAAATAATAAATAATAAATAATAAATAACTTGATTTGGATGGATAGGTTGCCACCCCATCATAATCATCAAAAAAATAAATAAAATCAAACCAATCTTCAATTACTCCTGCTTATCCTCGCCTACTACTAGTCTACTACTCTGCTTTAATTTCAATACTGGCATTGAATTATGACTGAATTAATACTCTTCAAGAAAATGATCAATGGTAGATGAAATGCTACTCCGTAAAAGATTATTGAATATCCAGTGGCAGATAATGCTGAATTGGTAGATCAAATGGGAAAATATTACTAGAAAAATATGATGATGAAATAGCATGCAATTTATTTATCTAGCAGAAGCACGCCCTTCTCTCTCTAGCTTTCCTCTCTAAAAAAGAAATCCCCACCCCTTCAAACCTTAACCACTGCAGCCGGCTCGCTGGTGCCGGACTTGAGCCTTATCTGCTCATTTAAGGGCGCCGACGAGCCGGAATTAGTTCACTTGGTGTCTCTGCCCTTCTGGAGAAGAAGAAAGGGAATCAAGCTTCTTAAATAAAGAGAGGTTTTTGAGATCTGGGTTGCGATCTTGACCGGCCTCTTCCAAAGCTCCTCCGATCGCCACCGTCGATAATCTCGTCGGTAAAGGTAAGGGTGTTGTTGATTCGTTCGTACCGAAAGTTATTGGACGGGAATTTCAACCTAATCTATTCCATCTGCCTCCTAGTCGCCGCCGCAATAGTCACCGGTAAAGGTATGTGCCGCCGGTGTTTTTCGCAGGTAAAGGTTCAGTTTTTGGGGTAGGGTTTCAATTTTGAAATAGAATATCTGAATTTGGGTTGTATTCTGTGTGTTTGGGAGTTAAGGCCCTGTTTTCTAATTGTGTTCCTAGCCGCCGTCGGCTTGTAGTGTCGGGAAAATCCTGATCTTGCCGGTAAAGGTAAAGGTTAGGTTTGGAATTTAGATTGAGGGTTTTTTAATTCCTTTTCTTTTCAGTAACATCTTTGGTACATGTTTAGGTGGTAATTGTGGCTTGATTCTTACCCTCTCTCTGTTTTGTTGGGCTAGCTGTTTCTAGATGTTAGTGATGTTTAATTTAGTTAGCTTTAATGTGTTTGTATTGGTTAGCTTGTGCTTGGTGGTTGGAAGTGTTAAGTCTGGAGTTGTTGGTTTATTGTCTTTGCAAGGTTGGTTAATGTTTATTTTTCTATGGCGGGATATCCTAGGTTGAGGATTGTATAGGCTTTGGGTTTAAGTTTTTCCCAGTTGGTTGTCATCAAAAAGCCAGCCAACCTAGGTAGTGGACTTGTCCCTGGTGCTTATACTCCCTTGGACGGTAGTATGCCAGGTCTTAAGACGGAGAAAGAAGGTTGTAGGGGTGACTATGGAAGGAGAATCTTGTATTCACGAAGGTCGGTTGTTCAGTTTAGGTTCGTGGTGAGAGGTTCTCTCATTACATTCAAAAATTTATATTTGAAGACTGCTCCCCAAATGGATTTTTAGGGGGTTCATAGCATGTTCACTAAGATGAGTCTCTTTGGGAGACTCCAGGTGCTCGTTCCCGAGAGTGTCGAGTTTGTTCGTGAGCATATCCCCTTGCTCACAAGGTCGTTTCAACCGGTTCGTGAAGTTCATATCCTTCCGTTTCTTTCGCCGTCCTTCAAGTTCCACCGATTTTGGGTTCTTCTTATTGCTTATCGCTCAAGCTTCATCCCGAGGAGAAAGGAGAATGTGGGCGCGCAAGGCGAAGGCAACAGTCAAGGGCCATCGACCATTGCACTAGCTATGCTTGTAGTTCGTAATGTTATAGTTTCAATGCTTGTAAGAGCATGTATTGCTCAAGTCAGTAACTGTTTGTTGTTTATTTTTCAATGTTGTATGATTGTTGCTATAGCCCATAATCTAACCAAAAAGTTAGAAAAAGGGAATAGCTTTGTTTAATTGAATATTTTGCTGTGCTGTCAAAAAAAAAATTATTTATCTATAAATTTGTGTTGTACTAGTGATGTTTACATTGAAATATTTACATCGCTATTTCGCTATTTTACTCGCACATATGCCAATATTGTAGTACTCTGTAGTGATAATTTTAGCAATATCAATAATAATGAAAAGATTAATAGTAATCGTAATAATTACAAATAATAATTAAAAGACTTTACAACGATACTCATAATAATAAATAATAAATTAATAACTACAACAATCATAATTAATTATTAATAACAATAATGACATATAATAGTAATATAATAATAGTACTCCATATTTAAGTAATAATAACGATAATGATAATATATTGCAATATCAAAAATAAAAATAACTACAAATCCTTTCTTTGAGTGGAACTGAATTGTAATTAAGTCCAAGAAAACAGGGTCTTACTGTGTTTGAAATTCCCCGTAATCTCATTAACTACTATAAATACAATAATTCTCAATATGCTGGGTCAAAAGTAGATTAGGTCGGATTTGATCCATTACTTTTTTGATTCCTCGGGTTCAGATAAAACCAGGTTATACGAATCACAAATTTATTTTCAAGACCCAGTATTTTTGGATCCATTCCGGGTTGGGTCGACTTTTAACAGGACGAAATCACGAAAATATATCACATGCCAAGCCCCATAATTGTCTTCATTAGGGGTGTCAAATCGGGTCATCGGTTCGGTTTCGGTTCGGGTTCATCGGTTCGGGTTGAAACTGATTTATTTTGCTAACAGTTCGGTTCGAGTCGGGTTGGAAAATTAACGTACGGTTCGGTTCGGTTCGGGTTCGGGTTATGTGGTACGGGTTCATAACGGGTCGGGTTCATATCGGGTCGGGTTCATAACGGGTCGGGGTCGTATCGGGTCGGGTTCATATCGGGTCGGGTTTATAACGAGTCGGGTCGTATCGGGTCGGGTTCATATCGGGTCGGTTCATATTTGGTCGGGTCATAAACGGGTTAAGTCGGGTTCATATCGGTTCAGGTTCATATCGGGCCGGGTTCGTAACGGGTCAGGTTCATATCGGGTCGGGTTCATACCGGGTCGGGTTAGATCGGGTCGGTTTGTAGTCGGGTCGGGTCACTTCGGTTCGGTTTGTTAACGGGTTTAGCCGGATTGTAATCGGGTCGGGTTCATATCGGGTCGGGTTCATGTTTAGTCAGATCAATTCAGATATAAATTACAAACAATGTCAAGTTATTACTAAAATCACAATTTTCAATATGTTTATACTATAATATCTACATTATTAAAGCAAAGTGACAGGTAAAAGAGGCCATATAATTTGATTACGTGATTTATAACTAATGTTATTTTTTTTATTGACGAACAACTAATTTAGTAATGTTCACTATCCAATTAATTTCATAAACTTAATTAAGAAAAGTCAATCAATGTTTTTTATTATGTCATGTAATATTTACCAATCAAATGATTCAAATGGAATCAAAACCATCTATGCCCTCCCCCACCATGCCAGAGTATTACGAAACATGTATTGATGAACTAAATACTAATAACGTAGTAATTAATAATCGATAATGATGAATTAATATGTAATGAATTTATAAAGTTTGTAAATACAAGTTTGTCATATATTCATTTTGGTTTAAACTACAACGAGACTAACACGTTCATTAAGGAAAGAGACAAACAAGCTCGGTTAATGAATTAAGTCGATTCAATTAAAATAGCATAGTTTTTCGATTAGTTCTTAGGTTACAAGCTTATAAGCTTATAAAGGTATTGAATTAGATCAATTTAGTTTAATGATCGATTAGACGATTAGTCAGTTGAATACGAGTCAATAAAAGAGTGCACATTCAATTCTACAAGACTATAACTATACAGTAATATAGCTATACTGGAAATACATCTAATAAAGAACAATATGTTAAGTAATTTATTATTAGGACACAAAAACTTTTTCTCTCTCTTTCATGGACGAGGCGCACGTTTAGGAAAACCCACTATCCTGCACCGACTTCCAGCAATGGGGAGGAAGAAGAAGACGGCGCCGGCCAGTAAATCCGGTAACAATGGAGGACCTTCTCCGTTAGCTAGTGGCACTCATAATAGCTCTCACACTCATTCTCAGGCGAATACCCAAAACTTGGAGAACACTTAAACCCCGATTTTGACTATGGAGGATGACCCATTTGATGAACCTGTTTCAATGGCAGACCCGAGGTTAGTGCATCCAAGTGCTGGACCAGTTTCTCTTAGGCTTCAAGAGGTAATTCGTGAATACCAAAAATCTCACTCTCATTTGGTAAATGGATCTGGAGTTTTGAATGCCATTGATGAACCCACTTCTGTGAACCCTGAAACTATACGAATAGTGAGTAGGAAATTGCATATGGGGGTGGAGGGGAGACTGCAGCACCTCAGAAACTTCAAGAACCTTGGGTTAACATGTTTAAGGGTAGTTCTCTTGCAATGAAAGGGAAACCATTGAAATATGTAGCCCCTGTGTGTACGGATGGACAAGTTATTGCCTAGTTACAACAAGTAGAAATTGATAAATGTACTGCCTCATGGATGAATGATGTTGTGCTGTTTGTATTGGGTGAAACGCCTACTATTGCCTCTGTGATGAGATTTCTAGCTAAGGAATGGAATCAGATTTCAACCCCCAAAGTTTTCCTCCATGATGAGGGTTACCTTGTTTTGAAATTCAATTCCCAGGAAGACAAGGATGCCATTCTGTTTGCTGGCCCTCAATTCTTTTATGGCAAGCCAGCAATTATCAAGCAATGGTCCCCTCACTTTAAGTTCCATGAGGAGGTTCTGAAAGTCATTCCCTTATGGGTTAGATTTCCAAACCTCCCTCTGAATTGTTGGGGAGAGGATTCATTGAGTAGATTGAGTAGTGTGATTGGAGTTCTAATGTTTGCTGATGAATGCACTACTCAGCAGCTCAGGGTATCATTTGCTAGAGTTCTTATTGAAGTTGATGTCACTAAACCTCTTCCTAATAGCATTACAGTTGCTAACCCATCTGGTCAACAATTTGAACAAATTGTAACACATGACTGGAAGCCACCATATTGTAAGAAATGTTGCTTGCTTGGGGATAATTGTGATTAAAAGAAAGATAATGCAGTTCATGTTCAGCCTAAGGTGGCCACTAAAAAGTGGGTACCAAAGAAGGTTCAACAAGAGCAACAGGTGCAAACTGATACTCAAGTCACGCCCCCTGGAACCAATGTTGTGATCCATTCAGATGATGATGCAGGTTGGAGAGTTGATACTAGGAGGACTAAACACAGGTCTGAGAAATCTACAAAAGTTGATACCCCTGTTCAGAACTCTTTTAGAGATTTATCCCATGGGCAGGAGTTGGATACAGAGGAAGAGGTGGAAGAAGATCCCCCTGGAATTACATCCAAACTCCCTGATGATAGTGTGTTCATGGAATGTTAGGGGTCTAAATGACCCTAATAAGACAAGAACTCTTACTAAGTTTTTGTCTCAGAATAAAGTGGATGTAATGGCTGTGCTAGAAACTAGAGTTAAACATAATAAGACTACTAGAATTCAGCAGAAGTTGGGTAGTGGGTGGAGTTGGCATTGTAACTCTAATTGCAATCCTAGGGGCAGAATTTGGGTTGGGTGGAGACTGGTCAATGCAACTGTGAACATTTTGGTTACTCATGAGCAATTTATTCATGCTGAAATCATTGACAATAAAGGGTCCTTTCTTTGTTTTCTTACTGCAGTGTATGGTCTTCACACAGTGGATACTAGGAAACCTCTGTGGTCTTCTTTGACAGGATTAGCTACTGGTGTATCTCAGTCACCTTGGCTTATTCTTGGGGATTTCAATGCAGTGTTAGCCAGTCAAGACAGAATTAATGGTGCTGCTATTAGCAAGACAGAAACTCAAGATTTTGAAGATTTCTTGATCAACACTGGTGTGGGGGAAATAAGGAGTACAGGGCATTTTTACTCTTGGACTAATAAAGGTCTTGGAGATGCTAGAATTGCTAGCAGGATTGATAGAGCTTTAGGAAATGGGTGTTGGATGCTGAAATATGGGCATCTTTCAGTAGATTATTTAAACAGCTCCATCTCAGATCACTCCCCATTATTGTTGAAGTTTGATGATGATCAGAAGGAGGGTGGTAGGCCATTCAAGTTCTTCAATTTTCTGGTGAAGCACTCTCAGTTTAAGGAGGTGGTATTGCAAGATTGGGGTAAACCTATGTCAGGCAACCCACTTAAAAGATTCTGAACAAGCTTAAGAGATTAAAAGGGCAATTGAAACAGCTTCATAAGGAGGAGTTTGCAGGGATTCATTCAAGAATTCAGCAAGCTCAAAATGAATTAGAAGGTATTCAACAGCTTCTTAGTTCATATTGAAGGAAATAGTGCCCTTGTTCCAAGTATGCATATAATATTAAGTTTAATAAATGCGGTTCAGTATTAATTAACAAGTTAATAATTCAGTGAGATCAAGTGAGCTGAATGCCTAGCTAGAGGCCGCTTCAGTTCAAGTGGAATTCATGATATTAATCCACAGCTTCAGTAAAGCATGTGAATTTATTGGTTTATGTGGGAGCATTTTTAGTCATAAACTCTTGATTAGGTCTACAAATCCTTTAAGGTTAAACAACTTGATTAGAATTAATAAGGACTGAATAATTGGTAGATTATTGGTGCCCTTAATTAATTGCTGCAAATATTTATGTGATGCATAACGTGTTTTACTAACCAGCTATGTGGGCCATTCATGATAATGAATGGGTGAATGGTATATATTGTATATGTACTGTTTTGCAGGTTATGGAGTGACTAGTATGGCCCAAATAGGATAGAAAATATGGTCTGCGCACCATTAATTTGAATGTCATTGGTCTAATGCACCAAATTTGTGTTTTCAATTTAAATATGGTCTGCGCACCATCAAATAGTTGTAATTAGTTTAATTATAGCTTATTCTATTTGAAGAAAATGGCGCCTCCCACGGTGAAATTCAAGACGAAGTTTCCATTTTCGAGACGGACTTTGAAGTTGAAGCTTCAAGATGAAGTCGGGCCATACTAGATCACATTTATCTTATGCATGCTTTAAGTTATTTATTGCTTTAAATATGTCTTAATTATGCATGAGATTGTGGCTTGATTATGTTGCAAGATTAAGGATTTTAGTACACTTAAAATCTAACCAACATAGTAAGAGCCTTAAGTTCCAAACTTAAAAATTGAGTTAAAAGGTGCCATGCCAAAATAAACACTTGCTTGGATATCCTTTAGATCAATCTAGTAATAGTTTTCGCTCAGCGAGGTGTTACTTATTGGTCCTAAAGGGGTAAGGTACACAAATAATTGTGAGTACATGTTAGTTTTGGTGAAACTCAACGATATAAGTAAGGAGTCCTTTTATGTCGTGGCAAAATCGATAGGTTTACCTAATAAGTTCTTAGACGTACCTATAAACCAAGAGTAGTTTCTAGATTATTAGCAAAAGGTTTTTGCTTACCTAAAATGTTTTAGAATTGAGTCAAAATACATAATGTTCTTAATTATTCAATGGTTATAGGGTCTTGGAATCATTTTATTCACACATGCCGGAACAATAAAATCGAATAAAATGCTAATAACTTGTTTGAATTGCATGATTGCTTTAATTTTCAAGTTATTACTCATGATAAATGTTTAGACTTTGCATGCTTCAATGTATGTTTTAATTATTGTTTATAATTAAATATCTTGCACTGCAGTAAATCCTTTTAGAAAGGTAACAGTAAATTTCCTCGATTGGTAGTGAATCCAAGAACGATTCACGGAAATGAGAGAAAGTGAGCAATTTAAAATGTACGTTTCTTATATCGACTTTTATGGTTGTTTTCGAATATCAAAATCGAATGGCAAACCAATTGATGCTTGTGAATTCAAAATACACTGTAGTTTTGAGATCATAAAGCATTGAGTTTAAACGCTCAGCTTTACCAATGGTTAACAACCTAAAATCCTTTTTCCATTTAATTCTCGAATGAGTCTAGTCCCTAGACATTCGAATAGATCGATGCTTAGAGAACTTTAGAAGCTTCTGGTAAGATCATCTAGTTGAAACTTAATATTCAACATAAATGGTAAGAACTTTGTTGGAGTGACATTGGACATGTCTAAACAAAGTATAAAGGTCAACACTAGAGAATTCAATTCTTAAGGCTATAAGAAAGGGTACAAGAAATAGGAAAACAAAGGAACGGATGAAAGGAATTTACAATTCCGTTTCTACCTGTAAGTCTATGTTTAAAGAAAAGTGACCTAGCAATCAAACTTCCTTGATATCATATACCGCTTGAGGTTCTTACTTCGGTAATAACTCAAACAATGGAAGCTAGGCTACACTAATGGCCTACAAGTGGGAAATGAAGCATGGCAATGCTACATTAGTTGTAGGGTCATCTAGTTTGTTTTAAGTCCTTTCAAAGGCTTGAACTTAATGGCTATTTTGTTCCATAATCAGCATACCTGAATTTCTGCTTCAAACACAAAAGACTCACATTCAGAAGTGAAGGAAATAATGCCTTTGGTCCAAGTATGCATTCTATGTTAAGTCTAATAAATGCGGTTCAGTATTAATTAACAAGTTAATAATTCAGTGAGATCAAGTGAGCTCAATGCCTAGCTAGAGGCCGCTTCAGTTCAAGTGGAATTAATGATATTAATCCACAGCTTACTCTTGACTGAACCCGTAGGGTCACACAAATAGTACGTAAACGGATCAAGTATTTAATGGCATTAAATACTCCAACTATGGATATTCGGAATCGACGGATCTTGGTTTCAGTGGGAGCTGAGATCGTCACAGGCAAGAAATGAATACTCCGGAAACGATGATATTGCCGGAAACGGAAATATGGATCGTATCGGAAATATAAATATTATCCAAGTCGTAGATGTTGCCGGAAACGGAAACATGGTACGTATCGGGAAATATTATCGGAAATGGAAATATTGCCGGAATCGGAAATATTGCCGGAAACAGAAATATTGTCAGAATCGGAAATATTATCGGAATCGGAAAATAATTCCGGAAACGGAAATATTAAATATTTGTTCGAAACGGAAATTAATTCCGGAATCGAAAATATTAAATATTGTTCGTATCGGAAATAAATTTCGGAATCGGGAATTTAATCGGAAGCGTATCGTACGAATAAGCATCGGACGAGGCCTGCCGGACGAGGGCCCAGCACGAAGCCAGGCCATCGCCCAGCAAGCCAAGCGCGCCACACGAACAGCCAAGGCCACGCCAGGCCCAGCGCAAGGCCAGGCCCAGCAGGCCGTGGCAGCGCGCGCAGCGCGCGCAGCTGCGAGCAGTGGGCTGCGAGCATTGCTGCAGCTCGCGTGGGCTTGTAGCTCGCGTGGGCCGTGCGGCCGTGTGGGATGTGCGCGGGCATGGCCTGCACGCTTGCGGGTCATGCTCGCGTAAGTGTTTGTGTTCGCATATGAAACCTAAAACGTGCAAAATTCGTTTAATGATTAAATTCCTAATTCTATTTGATAAATTAATTAAATAAGAGTTTTATTATAATTCTAATTTATTTAATTCGTATCCTAATAGGATTCCAATTCTCTTTCCATACCCCTACAAATATGTGGCCTGGGTTCACAATTTATAACGAGTTATTCAAGTATTCAAAGTGAGTTTTGAGAGAAAAATTCAGTCACACATCTTGCTCAAAAGTGCCGAAAATTTATGTACCTTAGGGGCGATTCTAGTTGGTCAATCTTAAGGCGGATCCGGACGTGCTGTGGACTATCTACGGAGGGACGACACTTGGAGTCCTAAAGACTTGTTCTTGTTCGGTTCGGGCGCAGCTAGGGAAGGCACGCAACAAAGAGTATGCATCTAAACTATGCTAAATGATTATGTGTAAATAATATGTATTCCTGGGTTAATGGTTGTTTCCGCATGATTTATGTAATATCATATGTATCATAACCTAACAGTGGTATCACGAGCCCCTTATTATTTTCATAATCTAATTTGCATAACATGGTTAAATATTACAAATTTGCAAGAATTAAAAGGGGTGATTAATTTTCGTGATTGTTAATTAATTGCAAATTGCGTTTATTTAATTATACGTACGCAGTTTTTCGGCAGTTTCTTCGTTACTCATCCAAATCGAGTGATTTTTGTGTCAATTCCGCATGTAAAAGGCATTCTAAAATTTTGACAAAAATAATTTTTTTCTGCCGAACCCAGAATTCTCAAATTCGAAGCCTAACTATGACCTTTCGAAGGTTTTAGTTTTTCGAATGCAAAATTTCGTAAATTTAAGATGTTAAATTAAATATTTGCGATTCTTGTTGATAAATCTTGAATTTTTGATTGACCTACTGTATATGTTTAACAAGTTTGTATGCCTAGCCTTGTTAATTATGCAATCTAATTTGTAATTATGATTAATTTGTTGAAAATTAGAATAATTTAGAATTAATTTGATTTTCATAATTAATTATAATTTAATTAGATACCTATGATTAAAAACCACCATAAAAATTGTAAATTTATGATAAATTTTAAATTTTTGTGACCTAGGCTTGAATCCATGATAATCGGAAATCAATTGAATAATAAATTTTCGATTTTTCGCCCTAAAACTATGAAATTAATATTAATTTATTAATTTGTCATTAATTTTAAATATAAATTTTAAATTTTTATGCGATTCGTTCATATAACTTGCACGCACAAAGCAATGGACGCTTCGTGTTACGCTTAAGGGGTGTTGTATAGTGCGGGCATGCGACGACGAGCAAGGGAGCTCGTCGCCCGTGCGGCACGAATGCAATGAGCAAGGGCATGGTGCACGAGCACAAGGCAGCATCCCTGCCTTGTGTCGTAGGCCACGAGCTATGGACGAATGGGCATGGGCGAAGGCAAGGCACGACAGTCGCGTGTGGGCAGCAAGCGAGCTGCGCCACAACGCGCACTGCCTCGCGCAAGCGCGCGCAGCCTCGCGCGCAGCGAGCGCAAGCTCGCGTGCCACGAGCGCTGCGCCCAGCGTTGATCGCGCGCAGCGAGCAATTGCTCGCGCACAGCGAGCGATGGCTTGCGCACAGTGAGCGATGGCTCGCGTGCATCGAGCGCTGGAGCGCGCGCAGCAAGCGCTGGCGAGCGCGCGCAGCAAGCGCTGGCGAGCGCGCACAGCGAGCGATGGCTCGCGTGCATCGAGCGCTGGCGCGCGCGCAGCGAGCACCAACTTGTGCGATGGCTTGCGATGGGTAGATGCAGCAGCTATGCGACGAGCGCATGGGCTGCGCGCACATGGCCAGCGATGGCTGTGTGCGTGTGGCCCATGGGCGTGCGATGCGTAGGGTGTTTGCATTACGATTAGATCGTTTTGAATGTTTAATTTGAAATTTTCAGTTTACGTAATTTTAATAAATTTTAAAATTAATAATTTAAATTATTTTCTTGGATTTTAATTTTGAATATTGTAATTATAATAAATTTTATTTATTCTAATTATTTTACTAAAATTAAAATCATGAATTAATTTAAATACGACTGAAATCAAATTAAAATTTTTGGATTCAATTATAAATTTATATGGGCTTTAAATTTTAATTAAATTTGTATGTTTCCGGTTAGACTTGAAATACATTTTTATGTTTAAAATTAGTAAAGCATATGAATTTATTGGTTTAAGTGGGAGCGCTTTTTAGTCATAAACTCTTGATTAGGTCTACGAATCCTTAAGGTTAAAAGAACTTGATTAGAATTAATAAGGACTGAATAATTGGTAGATTATTGGTGCCCTTGATTAATTGCTGCAAATGTTTACGTGATGCATAATGTGTTTTACTAACCAGCTATGTGGGCCATTCATGATAATGAATGGGTGAATGGTATATATTGAATATGTACTGTTTTGCAGATTATGAAGTGACTAGTATGGCCCAAATAGGATAGAAAATATGGTCTGCGTACCATTAATTTGAATGTAATTGGTCTAAAGTACCAAAGTTGTTTTTCAATTCAAATATGGTCTGTGTACCATCAAATAGTTGTAATTAGTTTTAATTATAGCTTATCCTATTTGAAGAAAATGGTGCCTCCCACGGAGATTTTCAAGACGGACTTTGAAGTTAAAGCTTCAAGATGAAGTCGGGCCATACTAGATCACATTTATCTTATGCATGCTTTAAGTTATTTATTGCTTTAAATATGTCTTAATTATGCATGAGATTGTGGCTTGATTATGTTGCATGATTAAGGATTTTAGTTCACTTAAAATCTAACCAACATAGTAAGAGCCTTAAGTTCCAAACTTAAAAATTGAGTTAAAAGGTGCCATGCCAAAATATACACTTGCTTGGATATCCTTTACATCAATCTAGTAATAGTTTTCGCTCAGCGAGGTGTTACTTATTGGTCCTAAAGGGGCAAGGTACACAAATAATTGTGAGTACATGTTAGTTTTGGTGAAACTCAACGATATAAGTAAGGAGTCCTTTTATGTCGTGGCAAAATCGATAGGTTTACCTAATAAGTTCTTAGACGTACCTATCAACCAAGAATAGTTTCTAGACTATTAGCAAAAGGCTTTTGCTTACCTAAGATGTTTTAGGATTAAGTCGACAAACTGTGCTTAGTTCTTCAATGATTTTAGGATCTTGGAATTATTTTATTCACACCTGCCGGAACACATAACTTGAATAAAATGCTTAATAAACATTGAATTATGCATGTATGCTAGAATTTAAGTTTATTAAGAGAAACTGTGAATGGTTATTTATTTGTTTATTCTTTTCAATTGTAGTTTTTAATATGGCAAACAACAATCAAAACATCATCATAGGTTCTGAGCTTATGGTCAAGCTGAACCTGGCAAATTTTCTTGAATGGGAAGCTAAGCTAGTTGAAATAGTCAAACTCAATGGACTTGAGTATGTACTATCACATCCCATGCCAAGCTACTATGCCAGAGACATGACCCCTGAGAGATTTTTCGCCTGGGATGCGGATCTCAAAAAGGTTATGAGTCTCATGCTGAACAATATCCCTGATGATTGGGCTAGAAGGTTTGTAGCCTATGAACCTTTTACGCTCATCAAGAATCTGAGGGATATCTGTCGTGGAAGCACGGAGGACAGGGACCTGAACGTCCATGAGTTGATTGAATCAATGTCTGGTCTAAAGGTTAGTTCTCCCAACAGGTGTTATAGGATGGAGGTCCAAGAAACACATGTTCGGCTCCTTCGCACTAAACAGAGGGTAGGCGTCCCACTGGGGTTCCATGTGGATCTTATGCGTTCATACTTTGATCGCCTAAGTCTACTAGGAATACCAATAAGCGAAAGGATGGCAGTCTCTATCTTGCTCAATTCACTACACAGTGGGTTTGGTCGCTTCAAGCAACTATACCTAAGTGAACCAAGAGAAGAAACAGTTGCAGAATTTGTTCACCTTGTCAGAAAGGCTGAAATAATATTAGACTGTGAAGCCAAAGATTTACTCAAGGCTAGAAGGAGACCGTTCAAGAAAGGTGGAAAGTCCAAGGGCAATGCTAAATCAAAGCAGGACAAGTCCACATCAAGCTGTCTTTATTGTGATGGAATAGGCCATTACAAAAGAGAATGTCCGAAGCTAAAGGAAGATCAGAAGAACGGAACAGTCGTTCCATCTTCAGGTAATTTTTCGTTATAGACTGTATACTTGCTAATTCAACTTCTTGGGTATTAGATACATGTTGTGGCTCACACTTATGTTCCAATCCACAGGGACTAAGAAGAAGTAGAAAGTTAAGCAAGGGTGAAGTCGACCTACGAGTGGGAAATGGAGCACGGATTGCTGCATTAGCTGTAGGAACTTACTTTTTGTCGTTGCCCTCCGCGCTAGTTTTGGAACTGGAAGAATGTTTCCATGTTCCAAGTCTTACTAAAAACATCATTTCAGTTTCTTGCTTAGATGCTAAGGGATTTTCCTTTTTAATAAAAGACAATAGTTGTTCGTTTTATTTTAAAGAGATGTTTTATGGATCTGCTAGATTAGTCAATGGACTTTATTTATTAGATCACGACAAACAAGTATATAACATAAATACCAAAAAGGCCAAAAAGGATGATTCAGATCTCACCTATCTGTGGCATTGTCGATTAGGCCATATAAACTTGAAACGCTTAGAAAGACTTCAAAAGGAAGGAATTCTAGAACCATTTGACTTAGAGGATTATGGTAAATGCGAATCATGTTTACTTGGCAAAATGACAAAGCAACCTTTCTCTAAAGTTGGAGAAAGAGCAAATGAACTATTGGGTTTAATCCATACAGATGTATGTGGACCAATGAGTACAAATGCTAGAGGTGGTTTCAGCTACTTTATCACTTTCACTGATGACTTCAGTAGATATGGTTATGTCTACCTAATGAAGCATAAGTCTGAATCCTTTGACAAATTCAAGGAATTTCAGAGTGAAGTAGAGAATCAATTAGGCAAGAAGATTAAGGCACTGCGGTCTGATAGAGGCGGTGAATATCTGAGCTATGAATTTGATGACCATCAGAAAGAATGTGGAATTCTATCAGAATTGACTCCTCCTGGAACACCACAATGGAACGGTGTGTCGGAACGGAGGAACAGAACCTTGCTAGACATGGTCAGGTCAATGATGGGTCAGGCCGAACTTCCATTAGAATTTTGGGGACATGCACTAAATACAGCTGCACTCACTATAAATAGAGCTCCGTCTAAAGCTGTCGAAAAGACTCCATACGAATTATGGTTTGGAAAGCCTCCAAATGTGTCTTTTCTTAAGATTTGGGGATGTGAAGTATATGTCAAACGATTAATTTCAGACAAACTTCATCCAAAATCTGACAAATGTATCCTTGTGGGCTATCCAAAGGAAACAAAGGGGTATTACTTCTACAATACATCTGAGAACAAGGTGTTTGTTGCTCGAGATGGTGTCTTTTTGGAGAAAGATCACATTTCCAAAATGACAAGTGGGAGAAAAGTAGACCTCGAAGAAATTCGAGTCGAACAACAAACTCTAGAGAATGCTCAAGATGACATTCAGGATGAAACTCAGAGATCTTTAGAAGAATCTGGTGAGAATCATGGTCAATCTAGAAATGTTACCCCGCGTAGATCGCAAAGATATAGATCTCAACCGGAAAGGTACTTAGGTATTTTGACGAACGAGAGCTATGACGTTCTATTACTTGAAAGTGATGAACCTGCGACTTACAAACAAGCTATGACGAGCCCTAGCTCCAAGCAGTGGCAAGAAGCCATGCAATCTGAATTAGACTCCATGTCTGAAAACCAAGTATGGGATTTGGTCGATTTGCCAGATGGCTACCAAGCCATTGGAAGCAAATGGGTTTTCAAACTGAAAAAGGACAAGGATGGGAAACTTGAAGTTTTCAAAGTTAGATTGGTTGAAAAAGGTTACAGGCAAGTCCACGGTGTGGATTACGATGAAACCTTTTCACCAGTTGCAATGCTAAAGTCTATTCGGATAATGTTAGCAATTGCTGCATATTACGATTACGAAATATGGCAGATGGATGTCAAAACTGCTTTCTTAAACGGCGTTTTAACAGAAACTGTGTTTATGACACAGCCTGAAGGTTTTGAGGATCCAAAGAATGCTAAAAAGGTATGCAAGCTAAAGAAGTCAATCTACGGATTGAAGCAGGCATCCAGGAGCTGGAATATACGTTTTGATGAAGCAGTCAGTGACTTTGGTTTCATCAAGAACGCGGACGAATCTTGTGTATACAAGAAGGTCAGTGGGAGCAAAATTGCTTTCCTAGTATTATATGTCGACGACATATTACTTATCGGAAATGACATTCCTATGTTGAACTCTGTCAAGATTTGGCTTGGGAAATGTTTTTCGATGAAAGATCTAGGAGAAGCACAGTACATATTTGGCATCAAGATTTACAGAGATAGATCTAAAAGGAGGATTGGACTTAGTCAAAGCACTTATATCAATAAGGTGCTTGATAGGTTCAAGATGGCAGACTCCAAGCGAGGCTACCTACCCATGTCTCATGGAATGACTCTAAGCAAGACTCAGTGCCCAAAAACACTTGATGAGTGTAGACGAATGAGTGGGATTCCATATGCATCATTGATTGGTTCAATAATGTATGCTATGATATGTACACGCCCGGATGTTGCGTATGCACTCAGTGCTACGAGCAGATACCAGTCAGACCCAGGGGAGGCGCATTGGACTGCTGCCAAGAATATTCTGAAGTACCTGAAAAGGCACAAAGATGACTTCCTGGTCTATGGTGGAGATGATGAATTAATTGTTAAAGGGTATACGGACGCAAGTTTCCAAACCGACAAGGATGATTTCAGATCACAGTCTGGGTTTGTCTTCTGCCTCAACGGAGGAGCAGTAAGCTGGAAAAGTGCTAAGCAAAGCACCATTGCGGATTCTACAACTGAAGCGGAGTACATTGCTGCACATGAAGCAGCAAAGGAAGCTATATGGCTAAGGAAGTTCATAGGTGAACTCGGTATAGTCCCCTCCATTAAAGGACCAATAGCCCTGTATTGTGATAATAACGGAGCTATTGCACAGGCAAAGGAGCCTAGACACCACCAGAGAGTCAAGCATGTACTTCGTAGATTTCACCTTCTACGAGAGTTCGTTGAAAGAAAATAAGTCGAGATAAGCAAAATTGGTACTGATGACAACATATCAGATCCATTAACTAAACCTCTGCCGCAGGCGAAGCACAACTCGCACACTGCAGCTATGGGAATCAAGCATATTGGAGAATGGCTTTGATGTCTCTGTTTAATGTTTTAAAGTTTTAGAGTTTAAATCTTTGTAAAACATTATTGGTTAATCATTCACAATAAATGAAAAGAATTCATTTTTCCATTTAATTTGTGGTTTATTAAATGATGAGTCCCTTCAATTTGACGATATATTCAAGATAGACTGTCAGGACCAGTCCTGTGACTAAGAAATGTCTATCAAGTGAACTTGAATGTCAAAGGTTGAAAATGGTCCCTAGTCGGAGTTTTCTATAAAATTGGACGCATAGAAAACGTTAGACAATTAGAATGCAAGATGACTAGTAGTTCTTTTTCTTGAACTATGTGGACATGGCAATGTCATAATCATTTGCATAGATACTTACTTTGGAAGACTAGTATCGGACAAGACCTATGAAACTTTACTGTAAGAGATGAAAATCTGTCATAAGTAAATTTCATTAAAATTATTAGACACTAAATCCTCAATACCTGAGTGATTTGAGATTACTTGTTTGAGAACTGGTTGCTTTGACGTTGACCAACCGTCGCACCGTAAAAGGAGGCTATAAAGGCAACGCTCAGGTAATCACCTATCAAACGAAGTCTAATCTCAAGATCACAAGATTGGGATTGTCCTCCCATAAATCGGGATGAGATGCTTAAAAGTTGTACAAGGCCACTCGGAGAGCTAGAAACTGTGAAATGCATGGCCGTGCTCGGATAAATCATAGGCTATGATTATCTGTTTATTTGATCAGTTGAACTCTGAAACCGAGGAACACCTCTAGACATAATAAGGATGACAACTCTTACCTTATGTTCAAGAGCAAGCATCGAGCGACAAAGGAATTAGGAAATGCACACTTGTCCCTAAGGACAAGTGGGAGACTGAAGGAAATAATGCCCTTGGTCCAAGTATGCATTCTATGTTAAGTCTAATAAATGCGGTTCAGTATTAATTAACAAGTTAATAATTCAGTGAGATCAAGTGAGCTCAATGCCTAGCTAGAGGCCGCTTCAGTTCAAGTGGAATTAATGATATTAATCCACAGCTTACTCTTGACTGAACCCGTAGGGTCACACAAATAGTACGTAAACGGATCAAGTATTTAATGGCATTAAATACTCCAACTATGCATATTCGGAATCGACGGATCTTGGTTTCAGTGGGAGCTGAGATCGTCACAGGCAAGAAATGAATACTCCGGAAACGATGATATTGCCGGAAACGGAAATATGGATCGTATCGGAAATATAAATATTATCCAAGTCGTAGATGTTGCCGGAAACGGAAACATGGTACGTATCGGGAAATATTATCGGAAATGGAAATATTGCCGGAATCGGAAATATTGCCGGAAACAGAAATATTGTCAGAATCGGAAATATTATCGGAATCGGAAAATAATTCCGGAAACGGAAATATTAAATATTTGTTCGAAACGGAAATTAATTCCGGAATCGAAAATATTAAATATTGTTCGTATCGGAAATAAATTTCGGAATCGGGAATTTAATCGGAAGCGTATCGTACGAATAAGCATCGGACGAGGCCTGCCGGACGAGGGCCCAGCACGAAGCCAGGCCATCGCCCAGCAAGCCAAGCGCGCCACACGAACAGCCAAGGCCACGCCAGGCCCAGCGCAAGGCCAGGCCCAGCAGGCCGTGGCAGCGCGCGCAGCTGCGAGCAGTGGGCTGCGAGCATTGCTGTAGCTCGCGTGGGCTTGTAGCTCGCGTGGGCCGTGCGTCCGTGTGGGCTGTGCACGGGCATGGCCTGCACGCTTGCGGGTCATGCTCGCGTAAGTGTTTGTGTTCGCATACGAAACCCAAAACGTGCAGAATTCGTTTAATGATTAAATTCCTAATTCTATTTGATAAATTAATTAAATAAGAGTTTTATTATAATTCTAATTTAATTAATTCGTATCCTAATAGGATTCCAATTCTCTTTCCATACCCCTATAAATATGTGGCCTGGGTTCACAATTTATAACGAGTTATTCAAGTATTCAAAGTGAGTTTTGAGAGAAAAATTCAGTCACACATCTTGCTCAAAAGTGCCGAAAATTTATAGTACCTTAGGGGCGATTCTAGTTGGTCAGTCTTAAGGCGGATCCGGACGTGCTGTGGACTATCTACGGAGGGACGACACTTGGAGTCCTAAAGACTTGTTCTTGTTCGGTTCGGGCGCAGCTAGGGAAGGCACGCAACAAAGAGTATGCATCTAAACTATGCTAAATGATTATGTGTAAATAATATGTATTCCTGGCTTAATGGTTGTTTCCGCATGATTTATGAATTGTCATATGTATCATAACCTAACAAGAAGAACAAAAACAATGCTTGTTTGTTTGTTTATTTGAATGAAATGGTCACTTACGGTTTGAGTCAATATGCTTGATTAAAAACAAACAACTCTTTAACAATAAAAACTTTACTAGGTTCAAATCAACCCCTTGATTTTAGTTCCACTAATCTTTGGCATTGTTTCTTAGACCATATCAACAAGTTAACATTCATAAGCTCTATTTCGATGGACTTTTGAAAGTTGATTGAATTCTAGATCAATTCAAGACAAGCTAGTCTTACTTGTTGAAAGTAACAAAAGATATGAACTATTGTTAGAACACCTAGACAATAGAATTCAAAGCTAAAGAAAGAGATTTTATGACTTTATTATTTCACACAGATTTGAGTGAATATAGGTTTATTTACTCAATGTGATATAAGTTTGAATCTGTTTGGCTAGTTCAAAGATTCAGAAGTATAAATCCCACTTGGTAAGAAATCATAAAGATCTAGGATAGATCATGTTAATGATTGCTTGAGACCAAAAATGATCATCAATGATTGTGTGTTGTAATTTCACAATCTAGCTCCATGAGATATGGCATATCTAAGTGGAATGATCGAAGTCAATTAGTACTTGATTCGATCAATGATGAATCATAAAGACTTTTCCTATAATTTCTAAAACAAAATGCTCAACTACCACCAAACTAAACCAAATTCGTCAAAGCTATTGAAAAGTAATTTCAGGATATCTTTTCAATTATATATATCTAAAGAGTTGCTAAACTCAGTGGGAGCTTAGTGTTTGTTATTCAACAAACTAAGGCCCATGTATAGATATGTGTTTCATTGGGATTTATTCAAATGAGACACAAGGGTATTGTTTCTACCACAAATTTTTGAGAACATAATGTTTGTTTGCTCGAAATAATATCCTTTTGGAGATTCTTTCCAAAATGACAAGTGGGAGAAAATAGACCTCGAAAGTCTTCGAGAACAACAAACATAAACGGACATTCCGGAGGCTTTTCGAAGTGCTTCAGAAAATCCGAACTTATTCTTTAAGGACTTTAGAAGTGGCTTTTAAAGAATAGACATCTCTTAGAAGACTTTACAAGTGCTTCAAGGAGAATAAATATTCAAAGGACTTTCAAGTAGCTATTGATATTCTATTGTTTGATGTTCTATACCCATGTAGGCATAGAGTTGAAGTCACTGAAACTATGAGATTCTTCTATTAGATAGTGAAGAAACATGAAGTTCAGGTCACTGAAGCTATGCGATTCTTCTATTAGATAGTGAAGAAACCTACAACTTGCAGTCAAACTATTATCGTGAGTTTGTGACCTGTGAGAAAGCTATGACGAAACCCAGATTCCCTAAAAAGGTTAGAGGCCATATATAGACTCAAATGTTTTAAATGGTTAGAGGCCATAAAACATACTCAATGTTTTGATGACAAAATTGAAATTTTGTTGATTTGCAAGAATAGTTTCACACCTATTGGTTGCAAGTTTGTTTTAAGGATAAAAACCATCAAACATGAAAATGTGTTCACACACAAAGCTAGATTAGTTGCTAAAGGTTACAAGCAAATTCACGGCATGTATTGTGTTAAAACCTCATGCATAATCGTAATGCTTAAGTCTATAATTCAAGCAATGATTACATATTGGTACATATGGCAATTGGATGACAAAACATCTTCCTCAGTCAAATGTTGGAAGAAACTATGTACATGGCATGTCATAGGATTTATGGATCCAAATAAATATTTGAAAAGGAAAGCTAGCTTATGAAATCTAAGTACAGATTTAAGCAAGCAATTGGGAATTGGAATTGTATTTTAGTGAAGCTAATAAGTATTTTTGTTTCATAAAATATACATCGTTCTTATAGATATATAAGAAGTTTAGTGGGAGTACATAAAAACTTAATTGGTCCTATGTGTATCACACACATATCTCTCTATTGTGAAATAACATTCAAATGCTAATGACTTAGATTTGAAATTATTCATCAATGACGGACCAAGGCGAAACTTAGTACATACTGGGTATTAAGATCTATTTACAAAGATCTTATAATGTTGTTTTGGATTAAGTAATGGAATTTACTAAATCAAACACGAAATACTCCATTGGAGATATTCGACCCATGTGAATAAATCTAAGTAAAAGATGTTTGAACTATATATAAGCGTTTACTAAGTTAAACATCAAATAATCTAAGTAAGATTCTTAACCTATATTATATGTCAAAGAATTTAGCTGGATTCAGTATCTACTGAAATTGAATGAGCTAAAGTTACATGAATAGAATTCAATTGGAAATTATTCTGCAAAAGAATTTATCATGTATGATATAATATGAGGATCGCCAAGAATGTATCGTATGACTTTAGGCATGACAAACATATACCAATCTCTATTGATCTAAGTGAAGATCAACTAGATTGAAATCAAGAAAAACTTATGGTACTTGAAAAGGTACATAGGATTAGTTCTTGATTCAAGAAAATAAAGATATACTAAATATTGATGCTACACGCATAAACACTGGTAAAGGATCAAGCAAGATCCCTTTGGAGTTAACCATTGGCAAGGACGAGCTATAGAGCATCGTGTTTTGAAATGGCAACATAGATTGGAGACCATGAGTTGTTGCGTGGGAAATTAAATATTAATTTCTATGTTCTAAGATACAGCTGGAAAGTCTTCCACATATCTGTGAACTGCTTGGATAAGTAAATCCAACCAACACATCACTAGCAACCTAAACAGTTGAAGTAGAAGTATTTATTGCCTAAAAAGCAATAAAACAGAGTTGTTTGTATTAATGAGTGCTTCATTGAACTTAGGTAGATCACATGTCTGCTGACTTGATGATTCTTCATTGAAAAATGCGTAGAACCACTCTTGTAGCTGGACAGACTAGATCACAAAATAAACATACTCAGAATATCTTATCATCATATCTCGAAGAACATTCGAGAAAAGGATATCAAGATTGGCAAAGCATGATAACTAAACCTATGCAACAAGTGAGAAGCAACACTCACATTGTAGCACTGGAAATCAAGCATAGCTTTGAATTCCATGAATTGTTTTAAAGATGGGTTCGAGGCCCATGGTTGTAAAACATTGGGGTTGAACATTTATCATATATGAAATAAATTTTTATATTCCATTTAATCTTGGTTTAGTATTAAATGATGAGTCCCTTCAAATTGACGATATATTCAAGATAGACTGTCAGGACCAGTCCTGTGACTAAGAAATGTCTATCAAGTGAACTTGAATGTCAAAAGTTAAAAATGGTCCCTGGTCGGAGTTTTCTATAAAATTGGACGCATAGAAAACGTTAGACAACTGGAATGCAAGATGACTAGTAGTTCTGTTTCTTGAACTATGTGGACATGGCAATGTCGTAATCATTTGCATAGATACTTACTTTGGGAAGACTAGTATCGGACAGACCTATGAAACTTTACTGTAAGAGATGAAAATCTGTCATAAGTAAATTTCATTAAAATTATTAGACACTAAATCCTCAATACCTGAGTGATTTGAGATTACTAGGAAACCTCTGTGGTCTTCTTTGACAGGATTAGCTACTGGTGTATCTCAGTCACCTTGGCTTATTCTTGGGGATTTCAATGCAGTGTTAGCCAGTCAAGACAGAATTAATGGTGCTGCTATTTGTTAGGTTATGATACATATGATATTACATAAATCATGCGGAAACAACCATTAACCCAGGAATACATATTATTTACACATAATCATATAGCATAATTTAGATGCATACTCTTTGTTGCGTGCCCTCCCTAGCTGCGCCCGAACCGAACAAGAACAAGTCTTTAGGACTCCAAGTGTCGTCCCTCCGTAGATAGTCCACAGCACGTCCGGATCCGCCTTAAGATTGACCAACTAGAATCGCCCTTAAGGTACTAGAATTTTCGGCACTTTTGAGCAAGATGTGTGATTGAATTTTTCTCTCAAAAACTCACTTTGAATACTTTGAAACTCGTCATAAATTGTGAACCCGGGCCACATATTTATAGGGGTATGGAAAGGGAATTGGAATCCTATTCAGATACAAATTAATTAAACCTAGAATCCTACAAGAACTCTAATTAATTAATTTATCTAATAGAATTAGGAATTTAATCATTAACCGAACTCTGCATGTTTTAGGAATCGTGCATGAACACAAACACTCACGCACACACACACGGCAGCCACGATGGGCCGCCCATGCGCGTGCGTGCGAGCAGCAGCCCACGCAGCGAGGCCTACGCGAGCTACAAGCCCACGCAGCTCCTGCGCGCGCTGCGCGCGCTGTGCGCGCTGCCTCGGCCTGCTGGGCCTGGCCTTGCGCTGGGCCTGGCGTGGCCTTGGCTGTTCGTGTGGCGCGCTTGGCTTGCTGGGCAATGGCCTGGCTTCGTGCTGGGCCCTCGTCCGGCAGGCCTCGTCCGATGCTTATTCGTACGATACGCTTCCGATTAAATTTCCGATTCCGGAATTCATTTCCGATACGAACAATATTTAATATTTCCGATTCCGGAATTAATTTCCGTTTCGAACAAATATTTAATATTTCCGTTTCCGGAATTATTTTCCGATTCCGATAATATTTCCGATTCTGACAATATTTCCGTTTCCGGCAATATTTCCGATTCTGGCAATATTTCCATTTCCGGCAATATTTCCGATTCTGGCAATATTTCCATTTCCGATAATATTTTCCGATACGTACCATGTTTCCGTTTCCGGCAACATCTACGACTTGGATAATATTTTGTATTTCCGATACGATCCATATTTCCGTTTCCGGCAATATCATCGTTTCCGGAGTATTCATTTCTTGCCTGTGACGATCTCAGCTCCCACTGAAACCAAGATCCGTCGATTCCGAATATTCATAGATGGAGTATTTAATGCCATTAAATACTTGATCCGTTTACGTACTATTTGTGTGACCCTACGGGTTCAGTCAAGAGTAAGCTGTGGATTAATATCATTAATTCCACTTGAACTGAAGCGGCCTCTAGCTAGGCATTCAGCTCACTTGATCTCACTGAATTATTAACTTGTTAATTAATACTGAACCGCATTTATTAGACTTATCATAGAATGCATACTTGGACCAAGGGCATTATTTCCTTCACTATTAGCAAGATAAAAACTCAAGATTTTGAAGATTTCTTGATCAACACTAGTGTGGGGGAAATAAGGAGTACATGGCATTTTTACTCTTGGACTAATAAAGGTCTTGGAGATGCTAGAATTGCTAGCAGGATTGATAGAGCTTTAGGAAATGGGTGTTGGATGCTGAAATATAGGCATCTTTCAGGAGATTATTTAAACAGCTCCATCTCAGATCACTCCCCATTATTGTTGAAGTTTGATGATGATCAGAAGGAGGGTGGTAGGCCATTCAAGTTCTTCAATTTTCTGGTAAAGCACTCTCAGTTTAAGGAGGTGGTATTGCAAGATTGGGGTAAACCTATGTCAGGCAACCCACTTAAAAGATTCTGGTACAAGCTTAAGAGATTAAAAGGGCAATTGAAACAGCTTCATAAGGAGGAGTTTGCAGGGATTCATTCAAGAATTCAGCAAGCTCAAAATGAATTAGAAGGTATTCAACAGCTTCTTAGTTCAGATTGAAGGAAATAGTGCCCCTGGTCCAAGTATGCATATAATATTAAGTCTAATAAATGCGGTTCAGTATTAATTAACAAGTTAATAATTCAGTGAGATCAAGTGAGTTGACTGCCTAGCTAGAGGTCGCTTCAGTTCAAGTGGAATTAATGATATTAATCCACAGCTTACTCTTGACTGAACCCGTAGGGTCACACAAATAGTACGTAAACGGATCAAGTATTTAATGGCATTAAATACTCCATCTATGGATATTCGGAATCGACGGATCTTGGTTTCAGTGGGAGCTGAGATCGTCACAAGCAAGAAATGAATACTCCGGAAACGATGATATTGCCGGAAACGGAAATATGAATCGTATCGGAAATATAAATATTATCCAAGTCGTAGATGTTGCCGGAAACGGAAACATGGTACGTATCGGAAAATATTATCGGAAATGGAAATATTACCGGAATCGGAAATATTGCCGAAAACGGAAATATTGTCAGAATCGGAAATATTATCGGAATCGGAAAATAATTCCGGAAACGGAAATATTAAATATTTGTTCGAAACGGAAATTAATTCTGGAATCGGAAATATTAAATATTGTTCGTATCGGAAATGAATTCCGGAACCGGGAATTTAATCGGAAGCGCATCGTACGAATTAGCATCGGACGAGGCTTGCTAGACGAAGGCCCAGCACGAAGCCAGGCCCGCGACCAGCAAGCCGAGCTCCCAACATGGAGCTGCCACAGCCTCGCCAGGCCCAGCAAGGCCTTGGCGCGCGCACGCTAAGCGTGCTGTTGGGCTGCGAGCAGCGACTGCTCGTGTGGGCCGCAAGGCCTGCGCGGGTGGTGCGATGCTCGTGGCCATACGATGCTCAATGATGCATATGGAATCCCATTCATTCGTCTACGCTCATCAAGTGTTTTTGGGCAATGAGTCTTGCTTAGAGTCATTCCATGAGACATGGGTAGGTAGCCTCGCTTGGAGTCCGCCATCTTGAACCTATCAAGCACCTTATTGGTATAAGTGCTTTGACTAAGTCCAATCATCCTTTTAGACCTATCTCTGTAAATCTTGATGCCCATTATGTACTGTGCTTCTCCTAGATCCTTCATCGAAAAACATTTCCCAAGCCAAATCTTGACAGAGTTCAACATAGGAATGTCATTTCCGATAAGTAATATGTCGTCGACATATAATACTAGGAAAGAAATTTTGCTCCCACTGACCTTCTTGTATACACAAGATTTGTCTGCATTCTTGATGAAACCAAAGTCACTGACTGCTTCATCAAAACGTATATTCCAGCTCCTGGATGCCTGCTTCAATCCGTAGATTGACTTCTTTAGCTTGCATACCTTTTTAGCATTCTTTGGATCCTCAAAACCTTCAGGCTGTGTCATAAACACAGTTTCTGTTAAAACGCCGTTTAAGAAAGCAGTTTTGACATCCATCTGCCATATTTCGTAATCGTAATATGCAGCGATTGCTAACATTATCCGAATAGACTTTAGCATTGCAACTGGTGAAAAGGTTTCATCGTAATCCACACCGTGGACTTGCCTGTAACCTTTTGCAACCAATCTAGCTTTGAAAACTTCAAGTTTCCCATCCTTGTCCTTTTTCAGTTTGAAAACCCATTTGCTTCCAATGGCTTGGTAGCCATCTGGCAAATCGACCAAATCCCATACTTGGTTTTCAGACATGGAGTCTAATTCAGATTGCATGGCTTCTTGCCATTGCTTGGAGCTAGGGCTCGTCATAGCTTGTTTGTAAGTCGCAGGTTCATCACTTTCAAGTAATAGAACGTCATAGCTCTCGTTCGTCAAAATACCTAAGTACCTTTCCGGTTGAGATCTATATCTTTGCGATCTACGCGGGGTAACATTTCTAGATTGACCATGATTCTCACCAGATTCTTCTAAAGATCTCTGAGTTTCATCCTGAATGTCATCTTGAGCATTCTCTAGAGTTTGTTGTTCGACTCGAATTTCTTCGAGGTCTACTTTTCTCCCACTTGTCATTTTGGAAATGTGATCCTTCTCCAAAAAGACACCATCTCGAGCAACAAACACCTTGTTCTCAGATGTATTGTAGAAGTAATACCCCTTTGTTTCCTTTGGATAGCCCACAAGGATACATTTGTCAGATTTTGGATGAAGTTTGTCTGAAATTAGTCGTTTGACGTATACTTCACATCCCCAAATCTTAAGAAAAGACACATTTGGAGGCTTTCCAAACCATAATTCGTATGGAGTCTTTTCGACAGCTTTAGACGGAGCTCTATTTATAGTGAGTGCAGCTGTATTTAGTGCATGTCCCCAAAATTCTAATGGAAGTTCGGCCTGACCCATCATTGACCTGACCATGTCTAGCAAGGTTCTGTTCCTTCGTTCCGACACACCATTCCATTGTGGTGTTCCAGGAGGAGTCAATTCTGATAGAATTCCACATTCTTTCAGATGGTCATCAAACTCATAGCTCAGATATTCACCGCCTCTATCAGACCGCAGTGCCTTAATCTTCTTGCCTAATTGATTCTCTACTTCACTCTGAAATTCCTTGAATTTGTCAAAGGATTCAGACTTATGCTTCATTAGGTAGACATAACCATACCTACTGAAGTCATCAGTGAAAGTGATAAAGTAGCTGAAACCACCTCTAGCATTTGTACTCATTGGTCCACATACATCTGTATGGATTAAACCCAATAGTTCATTTGCTCTTTCTCCAACTTTAGAGAAAGGTTGCTTTGTCATTTTGCCAAGTAAACATGATTCGCATTTACCATAATCCTCTAAGTCAAATGGTTCTAGAATTCCTTCCTTTTGAAGTCTTTCTAAGCGTTTCAAGTTTATATGGCCTAATCGACAATGCCACAGATAGGTGAGATCTGAATCATCCTTTTTGGCCTTTTTGGTATTTATGTTATATACTTGTTTGTCGTGATCTAATAAATAAAGTCCATTGACTAATCTAGCAGATCCATAAAACATCTCTTTAAAATAAAACGAACAACTATTGTCTTTTATTAAAAAGGAAAATCCCTTGGCATCTAAGCAAGAAACTGAAATGATGTTTTTAGTAAGACTTGGAACATGGAAACATTCTTCCAGTTCCAAAACTAGCCCGGAGGGCAACGACAAATAGTAAGTTCCTACAGCTAATGCAGCAATCCGTGCTCCATTTCCCACTCGTAGGTCGACTTCACCCTTGCTTAACTTTGTACTTCTTCTTAGTCCCTGTGGATTGGAACATAAGTGTGAGCCACAACCTGTATCTAATACCCAAGAAGTTGAATTAGCAAGTATACAGTCTATAACGAAAATACCTGAAGATGGAACGACTGTTCCGTTCTTCTGATCTTCCTTTAGCTTTGGACATTCTCTTTTGTAATGGCATATTCCATCACAATAAAGACAGCTTGATGTGGACTTGTCCTCCTTTGATTTAGCATTGCCCTTGGACTTTCCACCTTTCTTGAACGGTCTCTTTCTAGCCTTGAGTAAATCTTTGGCTTCACAGTCCAGTATTATTTCAGCCTTTCTGACAAGGTGAACAAATTCTGCAACTGTTTCTTCTCTTGGTTCACTTAGGTATAGTTGCTTGAAGCGACCAAACCCACTGTGTAGTGAATTGAGCAAGACAGAGACTGCCATCCTTTCGCTTATTGGTGTTCCTAGTAGACTTAGGCGATCAAAGTATGAACACATAAGATCCACATGGAACCTCAGTGGGACGCCTACCCTCTGTTTAGTGCGAAGGAGCTGAACATGTGTTTCTTGGACCTCCATCCTATAACACCTGTTGGGAGAACTAACCTTTAGACCAGACATTGATTCAATCAACTCATGGACGTTCAGGTCCCTGTCCTCCGTACTTCCACGACAGATATCCCTCAGATTCTTGATGAGCGTAAAAGGTTCATAGGCTACAAACCTTTTAGCCCAATCATCAGGGATATTGTTCAGCATGAGACTCATAACCTTTTTGAGATCCGCATCCCAGGCGTAAAATCTCTCAGGGGTCATGTCTCTGGCATAGTAGCTTGGCATGGGATGTGACAGTACATACTCAAGTCCATTGAGTTTGACTATTTCAACTAGCTTAGCTTCCCATTCAAGAAAATTTGTCAGGTTCAGCTTGACCATAAGCTCAGAACCCATGATGATATTTTTTATTGTTGTTTGCCATATTAAAAACTACAATTGAAAAGAATAAACAAATAAATAACCATTCACAGTTTCTCTTAATAAACTTAAATTCTAGCATACATGCATAATTTAATGTTTATTAAGCATTTTATTCAAGTTATGTGTTCCGGCAGGTGTGA
Organism: Spinacia oleracea; assembly: GCF_020520425.1. Classification (NCBI taxonomy): domain Eukaryota; kingdom Viridiplantae; phylum Streptophyta; class Magnoliopsida; order Caryophyllales; family Amaranthaceae; genus Spinacia; species Spinacia oleracea. The sequence goes on along the minus strand of NC_079488.1, from coordinate 15,722,719 downwards.
ATAAAATGATTCCAAGATCCTAAAATCATTGAAGAACTAAGCACAGTTTGTCGACTTAATCCTAGAACATCTTAGGTAAGCAAAAGCCTTTTGCTAATAGTCTAGAAACTACTCTTGGTTGATAGGTATGTCTAAGAACTTATTAGCTAGGTAAACCTATCGATTTTGCCACGACATAAAAGGACTCCTTACTTACATCGTTGAGTTTCACCAAAACTAACATGTACTCACAATTATTTGTGTACCTTGCCCCTTTAGGACCAATAAGTAACACCTCGCTGAGCGAAAACTATTACTAGATTGATGTAAAGGATATCCAAGCAAGTGTATATTTTGGCATGGCACCTTTTAACTCAATTTTTAAGTTTGGAACTTAAGGCTCTTACTATGTTGGTTAGATTTTAAGTGAACTAAAATCCTTAATCATGCAACATAATCAAGCTTTTGATCTCATGCATTTTAAGACATATTTAAAGCAATAAATAACTTAAAACATGCATAAGATAAATGTGATCTAGTATGGCCCGACTTCATCTTGAAGCTTTGACTTCAAAGTCCGTCTTGAAAATCTCCGTGGGAGGCACCATTTTCTTCAAATAGGATAAGCTATAACTAATTACAACTATTTGATGGTTCGCAGACCATATTTGAATTGAAAAATAACTTTGGTACTTTAGACCAATTACATTCAAATTAATGGTACGCAGACCATATTTTCTATCCTATTTGGGCCATACTAGTCACTTCATAACCTGCAAAACAGTACATATACAATATATACCATTCACCCATTCATTATCATGAATGGCCCACTTAGCTGGTTAGTAAAACACATTATGCATCACGTAAACATTTGCAGCAATTAATCAAGGGCACCAATAATCTACCAATTATTCAGTCCTTATTAATTCTAATCAAGTTGTTTTAACCTTAAGGATTTGTAGACCTAATCAAGAGTTTATGACTATAAAGCGCTCCCACTTAAACCAATAAATTCATATGCTTTACTAATTTTAAACATAAAAATGTATTTCTAGTCTAACCGGAAACATACAAATTTAATTAAAATTTAAAGCTCATATAAATTTATAATTGAATCCAAAAAGTTTAATTTAATTTCAGTCGTTATTTAAATTAATTCATGATTTTAATTTTAGTAAAATAATTAGAATAAATAAAATTTATTATAATTACAATATTCAAAATTAAAATCCAAGAAAATAATTTAAATTATTAATTTTAAAATTAATTAAAATTACGTGAACTGAAATTATCAAATTAAACATTCAAAACGATCTAATCGTAACGCAAACACCCTACGCATTGCACGCCCATGGGCCGCACGCATACAGCCATTGCTGGCCATATGCGCGCAGCCCATGCGCTCGTCGCATAGCTGCTGCTCTACCAATCGCAAGCCATCGCACGCTGTGGTGCTCGCTGCGCGCGCGCGCTAGCGCTCGTCGCACGCGAGCCATCGCTCGCAGTGCGCGCTCGCCAACGCTCGCTGTGCGCGCGAGCCATTGCTCGCTGTGCGCGCGAGCCATCGCTCGCTGTGCGCGCGACATCGCTTGCTAGGCGCGCGATATCGCTCCCTGTGCGCGCGAGCAACGCTGGGCGCAGCGCTCGTGGCACGCGAGCTTGCGCTCGCTGCGCGCTAGGCTGCGCGCTCTTGCGCGAGGCAGTGCGCGTTGTGGCGCAGCTCGCTTGCTGCCCACACGCGACTGCCTTGGCTTGCGTTTCGCCCATGCCCATTTGATCATTGCTCGTGGCACACGACACAAGGCAGGGCTGCTGCCTTGTGCTCGTGCACTACGCCCTTGCTCATTGCATTCGTGCCGCACGGGCGACGAGCTCCCTTGCTCGTCGTCGCATGCCCGCACTATACAACACCCCTTAAGGGTAACACGAAGCGTCCATTGCTTTGTGCGTGCAAGTTTTATGAACGAATCGCATAAAAATTTAAAATTTATATTTAAAATTAATGACAAATTAATAAATAATATTAATTTCATAATTTTAGGGCGAAAAAATCGAAAATTTATTATTCAATTGATTTCCGATTATCATGGATTCAAGCCTAGGTCATAAAAATTTAAAATTTATCATAAATTTACAATTTTTATGGTGGTTTTTAATCATAGGTTTCTAATTAAATTATAATTAATTATGAAAATCAAATTAATTCTAAATTATTCTAATTTTCAACAAATTAATCATAATTACAAATTAGATTGCATAATTAACAAGGCTAGGCATTCAAACTTGTTAAACATATACAGTAGGTCAATCAAAAATTCAAGATTAATCAACAAGAATCGCAAATATTTAATTTAACATCTTAAATTTACGAAATTTTGCATTCGAAAAACTAAAACCTTCGAAAAGTCATAGTTAGGCTTCGAATTTGAGAATTCTGGGTTTGGCAGAAAAATTTGTCAAAATTTTAGAATGCCTTTTACATGCGGAATTGACACAAAAATCACTCGATTTGGATGAGTAACGAAGAAACTGCCGAAAAACTGCGTACGTATAATTAAATAAACGCAATTTGCAATTAATTAACAATCACGAAAATTAATCACCCCTTTTAATTCTTGCAAATTTGTAATATTTAACCATGTTATGCAAATTAGATTATGAAAATAATAAGGGGCTCGTGATACCACTGTTAGGTTATGATACATATGATATTACATAAATCATGCGGAAACAACCATTAACCCAGGAATACATATTATTTACACATAATCATATAGCATAATTTAGATGCATACTCTTTGTTGCGTGCCCTCCCTAGCTGCGCCCGAACCGAACAAGAACAAGTCTTTAGGACTCCAAGTGTCGTCCCTCCGTAGATAGTCCACAGCACGTCCGGATCCGCCTTAAGATTGACCAACTAGAATCGCCCTTAAGGTACTAGAATTTTCGGCACTTTTGAGCAAGATGTGTGATTGAATTTTTCTCTCAAAAACTCACTTTGAATACTTTGAAACTCGTCATAAATTGTGAACCCAGGCCACATATTTATAGGGGTATGGAAAGGGAATTGGAATCCTATTCAGATACAAATTAATTAAACCTAGAATCCTACAAGAACTCTAATTAATTAATTTATCTAATAGAATTAGGAATTTAATCATTAACCGAACTCTGCATGTTTTAGGAATCGTGCATGAACACAAACACTCACGCACACACACACGGCAGCCACGATGGGCCGCCCATGCGCGTGCGTGCGAGCAGCAGCCCACGCAGCGAGGCCTACGCGAGCTACAAGCCCACGCAGCTCCTGCGCGCGCTGCGCGCGCTGTGCGCGCTGCCTCGGCCTGCTGGGCCTGGCCTTGCGCTGGGCCTGGCGTGGCCTTGGCTGTTCGTGTGGCGCGCTTGGCTTGCTGGGCGATGGCCTGGCTTCGTGCTGGGCCCTCGTCCGGCAGGCCTCGTCCGATGCTTATTCGTACGATACGCTTCCGATTAAATTTCCGATTCCGGAATTCATTTCCGATACGAACAATATTTAATATTTCCGATTCCGGAATTAATTTCCGTTTCGAACAAATATTTAATATTTCCGTTTCCGGAATTATTTTCCGATTCCGATAATATTTCCGATTCTGACAATATTTCCGTTTCCGGCAATATTTCCGATTCTGGCAATATTTCCATTTCCGGCAATATTTCCGATTCTGGCAATATTTCCATTTCCGATAATATTTTCCGATACGTACCATGTTTCCGTTTCCGGCAACATCTACGACTTGGATAATATTTTGTATTTCCGATACGATCCATATTTCCGTTTCCGGCAATATCATCGTTTCCGGAGTATTCATTTCTTGCCTGTGACGATCTCAGCTCCCACTGAAACCAAGATCCGTCGATTCCGAATATTCATAGATGGAGTATTTAATGCCATTAAATACTTGATCCGTTTACGTACTATTTGTGTGACCCTACGGGTTCAGTCAAGAGTAAGCTGTGGATTAATATCATTAATTCCACTTGAACTGAAGCGGCCTCTAGCTAGGCATTCAGCTCACTTGATCTCACTGAATTATTAACTTGTTAATTAATACTGAACCGCATTTATTAGACTTATCATAGAATGCATACTTGGACCAAGGGCATTATTTCCTTCACTATTAGCAAGATAAAAACTCAAGATTTTGAAGATTTCTTGATCAACACTAGTGTGGGGGAAATAAGGAGTACATGGCATTTTTACTCTTGGACTAATAAAGGTCTTGGAGATGCTAGAATTGCTAGCAGGATTGATAGAGCTTTAGGAAATGGGTGTTGGATGCTGAAATATAGGCATCTTTCAGGAGATTATTTAAACAGCTCCATCTCAGATCACTCCCCATTATTGTTGAAGTTTGATGATGATCAGAAGGAGGGTGGTAGGCCATTCAAGTTCTTCAATTTTCTGGTGAAGCACTCTCAGTTTAAGGAGGTGGTATTGCAAGATTGGGGTAAACCTATGTCAGGCAACCCACTTAAAAGATTCTGGTACAAGCTTAAGAGATTAAAAGGGCAATTGAAACAGCTTCATAAGGAGGAGTTTGCAGGGATTCATTCAAGAATTCAGCAAGCTCAAAATGAATTAGAAGGTATTCAACAGCTTCTTAGTTCAGATTGAAGGAAATAGTGCCCCTGGTCCAAGTATGCATATAATATTAAGTCTAATAAATGCGGTTCAGTATTAATTAACAAGTTAATAATTCAGTGAGATCAAGTGAGTTGACTGCCTAGCTAGAGGTCGCTTCAGTTCAAGTGGAATTAATGATATTAATCCACAGCTTACTCTTGACTGAACCCGTAGGGTCACACAAATAGTACGTAAACGGATCAAGTATTTAATGGCATTAAATACTCCATCTATGGATATTCGGAATCGACGGATCTTGGTTTCAGTGGGAGCTGAGATCGTCACAAGCAAGAAATGAATACTCCGGAAACGATGATATTGCCGGAAACGGAAATATGAATCGTATCGGAAATATAAATATTATCCAAGTCGTAGATGTTGCCGGAAACGGAAACATGGTACGTATCGGAAAATATTATCGGAAATGGAAATATTACCGGAATCGGAAATATTGCCGAAAACGGAAATATTGTCAGAATCGGAAATATTATCGGAATCGGAAAATAATTCCGGAAACGGAAATATTAAATATTTGTTCGAAACGGAAATTAATTCCGGAATCGGAAATATTAAATATTGTTCGTATCGGAAATGAATTCCGGAACCGGGAATTTAATCGGAAGCGCATCGTACGAATTAACATCGGACGAGGCTTGCTAGACGAAGGCCCAGCACGAAGCCAGGCCCGCGACCAGCAAGCCGAGCTCCCAACATGGAGCTGCCACAGCCTCGCCAGGCCCAGCAAGGCCTTGGCGCGCGCACGCTAAGCGTGCTGTTGGGCTGCGAGCAGGGACTGCTCGTGTGGGCCGCAAGGCCTGCGCGGGTGGTGCGATGCTCGTGGCCATACGATGCTCATGTTCGTAACGAATCCTAATCCTATCGGAATTCGTATATTGATTAAATCCTAATCCTAATAGATTAAATTATTATTTAGAGTTCAAGTTGGATTCTAATTAATAAATCAAAATCCTAGTAGGATTATAATTCCTTTTCCATACCTCTATAAATAGGTGCCTAGGGTCATAATTTATAGATACAATTGAAGTATTCAAAGGTAAGATTTTCAAGAAAAATCAGCCACTCTCTTGCCCCTATTTAGGCGAAATCTATACTACCTTAAGGGCGATTCTAGTTGGTCAAGCTTAAGGCGGATCCGGACGTGCTGTGGACTATCTACGGAGGGACGACACTTGGAGTCCTAAAGACTTGTTCTTGTTCGGTTCGGGCGCAGCTAGGGAGGGCACGCAACATAGTGTATGCATCTAAACTATGCTAAATGATTATGTGTAAATAATATGTTTTCCTGGCTTTATGGTTTTTCCGCATGATTTATGTTTTGTCATATGAATCATAACCTAACACAGATCCCACGGATTTGTTGCTGCAAGCTGATGAGAAAGTAGGCATTGAGAAGTTGAGGAAATGGCTTTCAGTAGAGGAATCAGCATTAAGGCAAAAATCTAGAATTCAATGGCTAACTGAAGGAGATTCTAATTCTAGATATTTCTATGCTTCAGTCAAGCAGAGGAGGAACTCCAATAGAATTTCTCTATTGTATAATGATCAAGGGGACAAGTTGACTGATCCAGGAGATATTACTGCAGAAATTAAAAAATTCTATATCTCCTTGCTAGGTACTGCTGCTTCAAGCTTACCTAAAGTTGATTTACCAACTATCAGATCAGGACCTAGGCTGTCTTCTGATGCTGCTCAATCTCTTTGCCAACCTGTGACCACTAAGGAAATTGATGATGCTCTTCATAGTATAGATGATAGCAAGGCCCCAGGGCTAGATGGATATAATGCTGTGTTTTTTAAAGCTACATGGCCAGTGATTAAAGAAGATTTGTACAAGGTTGTGTTCTATTTCTTCCAAACTAGGGAGATGTTTCCTGGTGTGAATTGTGCCTCTATTACTCTGGTTCCCAAAGTTGTGAATGCTTCCTACGTGAAAGATTACAGACCTATAGCCTGCTGTTCTATGGTTTACAAAGTGATTTCTAAAGTTCTTACAGCAAGACTAAAGAAAGTAATCACAGAAGTTGTAAGTGAATGTCAATCAGGATTTATTCCTGGTAGGAACATCACTGATAATATTCTTTTAGCAACTGAGCTGATCAAAGGTTATGGTAGAGCTCACCTTTCCCCTAGATGTGTGTTAAAAATTGATCTCAAGAAGGCCTATGACTCTGTGGAGTGGACTTTCTTGGAAACTGTGCTCTTTGAACTGGGTTTTCCAGTGATGTTTGTGCAATTACTCATGGCCTGTATCACTACTGTTTCTTACTCAGTGCTTATTAATGGTTTTCCCAGTACTCCTTTTCAAGCAAAAAAAGGTTTGAGACAAGGTGATCCTCTCTCACCCTTTCTGTTTGCTATTGGGATGGAGTATCTCTCCAAATGTATGAATCAGTTAAAGTTGAATCCAGATTTCAATTTCCACCCTAGGTGTGAAAAGCTCAACATCACTCACTTGATGTTTGCTAATTATTTGCTATTGTTTGCCGGAGCTGATAAGATCTCAGTGCAGTTGCTTCTTGATGCTTTTAGTAAATTCTCTACTGTTTCAGGGTTGGAGGCCAACATGAGTAAAAGCAACATTTACTTTGGGGGTGTTTCTACTGCTGAAAAAGGTGATATTCTTGACACAACAGAATTACTAGAAGGCAGCTTACCTTTTAGATACTTAGGGGTGCCTCTCTCCTCAAAAAAACTCAATTACCATCAGTGCAAACCCCTGGTGGATAAAATTCTTGCTAGAGCAAAAGTTTGGTCTGCTAAGTTCCTTTCTTATGCAGGGAGACTTCTGCTCATCAAAACTATATTGTTTGGGATGCAAACCTTCTTGTGCCAGATTTTTATTCTTCCCAAAAGAATTATTAAGGAGGTTGAAGCTTTCTGTAGGATGTTTCTATGGACTGGTGATACTGTAAATTCTAAGAAAGCTCTAGTGGCATGGGACAAGTTATACATGCCTAGATCTGCTGGGGGTTGGAATGTGAAGAACATAGCCCTTTGGAACAAAGCAGCAATTGGCAAGCTTCTGTGGGCCTTAGCTTTCAAGAAAGATAAGATGTGGGTACAATGGGTAGACAGCTTTTATATGAAAGGACAAGATCCTTTGCACTTTGTGGCTCCTAGTTCCTGTTCCTGGTCTCTTAAGAAGATTCTTAATAGTCAGATTTTCATCTCTCAGATTGGTGGCTGGACTAAGACTGTTGTGAAAGGGAAATACTCTATTAGTACAGTCTACAGAAATCTGCAAGGAACTTTCCAAAAGGTTCCCTGGAGGAGGGTGCTGTGTTATAATAGAGCTAGTCCTCGAAGTATCTTTATTACTTGGCTAGCAATTCTTAATAGGCTATACACTACTGATAGAATGCAAAACTGGGGTCTGAACTGTTCTGATGATTGTGTGTTATGTTCTGGTGGAAAGGAGTCAGTAGAACATCTGTTTTTTGCTTGTTCTTTTTCTGCTACAATCTGGCAAGCTGTGCTGAAGAAATTGAAGATTCATAGGAGGAGTGCAGGCCTTGCTTATGAGCTTGGAGAGGCAGCTAAAGCTAGCAAGAAAACTGGTTGCATTGCTAAGCTTTATGTTATGTGCTTCACAGAAGCAATCTACAACATATGGCTTATGAGGAATTCTGTTGTTTTCAGGAATCATGTGAAATCATCTGAGTATCTTGTTAAAGAAATTTTGTTTCGAGTGGCTTGTAGAAGTTCTGATGAACTGAGAAGTAGATTACTGCAAGATTAATTGTTTGTTGTAGTTTGAGGACTAGTGGTCTGATTTCCATGTAATCCTTGGGTTTTTTGCCCTTGCTCTTTGGTATTAATATAATCCTAATATTAATTGCCAAAAAAAAAATATATGTTAAATGATAACATGTTTAGTTACTTAGTTGGTTGATAAACAACAGTTCGAATATTCGGTTGAACAACGCACATTGTATTATATCTTTGGTTTATAAAGGTTTAAGAAGTACAATTACTTACGAATTATATCATTTGATATCTTAGCATTTCGGCTCTGTTTAGTTTGACGGAAAACATTTCAAGTAAAAACTTATTTGAGGCGTGTTATGAACGGTTTGAATTAAACTGGGTGTAAACGGGTTACGGGTTGTAAACGGTTCGGGTTGAAACAGTTCAGGTTGTAAACGGTTCGGGTTGAAACGGTTCGGGTTGTAAAGGGTTCGGGTTGAAACAGTTCGGGTTGTGAACGGGTTTTCCCCGGGTTGAAACGGTTCGGGTTGAAATAAATCGGGTCATTAACGGTTTCCGGGTCCATTCGGTTCGGGTAGAAACGGTTTCGGGTTGACGCATGACGGTTTGTTATCGGGTATCGGGTCTTAATCAGTTTAATATTTCCGAGACGGTTCGGGTTCGGGTTGAATGTTATCGGTTCGGTTAGTTTTCGAATTCCAACTAACGGGTTATTAACGGTTCGGGTTCTTAACGAATCGGATTAACCCAGCGGGTTCAACGGTTCGGGTTGAGATTTGCAGAGTTGTCAACTAAAGAGATGGACGTCCTTTTTCAGTGGGCATATATTTATGTTCTGACAACGACCTTCCTCTTCTTCCACTGTCCTTTCTGTTTCTGCTTCTGCTTCTACTTATGCTTATGCTGCTCATTCTTCTTCAATCTTAATCCTCTTTTAAAATCGAAGCAATGCAGTAATAATTAGAAAGAAGCTGACCAAAAATGATGATCGAATCAGAGACGTTAATGAAACATCAGAGTTCTTCATCCCCCCCCAATTAATGCCCCAAACTGTTCCGTTAATTTCTATTTAAGACATTCGATCGACTTCAAAGTTCAAACCCTAATTCCCTAACTATGGACTATACATCCATCTTCTTCCCCCATTTTTCTCTCTCTAAAACTCTCTTTCTCTCCATCTCTCTCCCTTTTCGTTTCATTTTAACACTAAGTATTCACTCTAGTTGTTAATTCGATCGTAGTTTCTCTGTCTAAATAACAAATTCGGTTACTGTCGACGATTCCTCTATTTTCTATGGTAAGCTCGCCGACCTCCTCTGAGTCTCTCCCACCTCCGGTTGTCCTTCCGACTGCCGGAGGTGGCGGTGCGCTTGCTCTGATGAGGATCAGACTCGGTTGTCCCTCCCGTAGACTACTGCTCAAATTTTTTGGGGGCGGATAATAAGAAGTTTGACTCAGTGATTGATGAGCTTGATGATATAATGTTCAACAAGGAGAGATTTAAGAAGATATGGAATATTTGGTCGATTCCAGAAAGTTACAACAGGATTTGTCCAAATATACAAGTAGGTTAAAGAATATTATGAATTGAGTATGTTAATTACTAGTTATTACTAAGAGTGTCGGATCATGAAGAGCTATGATCGATCATCATTTATGTAACCTTCTAATTGTTGTTCAATTTCATATAGATCCAATGGTCATTGTGAAAGCCTGTTAATTACTACTACTATGTAAACAAATGAAGTTTTGATGATATAATACAAATGAAGTTTTGATGTGGTAGAATAAATTCATCCTCTGTTTTTAGCTATTTGCATTTTAATTAATTACTCTGTTTGTTTTAATCAACGTTGAGATGAGATTTCTGTTAACAGTTTTTTTTTAATCAGTAAATGGTTTAATTTCTGGGAATTAGACATTTGCAACAGCATTTATGGGTTGTTAGTTGTAATGAATTAGGCAAAATGGTTGCTGGCAAGGATAGGGGGAAGCGGCAGTGGAGGCGGAGGGGGAAGCGGCGGAGCAAAGTACAAATTGAAGCCAACTCCGTACTATAAAGAAGATACTCTTTTGCATTGACGTTAACACAGAAATTATGTCAGAAATGAAGAACACCGGACCAAATGAATGACCCATCACCAGACTTGATTCAATCAAACAATCCATCCTTTTATTCATCTATGCTAAACTCACCATTAATCCTGATCATCATTTCATCTTCACCTCTATCTCAAATTCAGCTGCTTGGGTACTCTATTCCCTTCAATTTAATTTCTGCTTTGAATTTGATTAATTAATTGTTCAACTGTTTGATGTTTTGTTTTATCGAGGTGGGTAATTTGATGATACTGTTCAGCTGCTCAATATTTATTTTTCTGATAATTTTGTTACTTGATTGTTTTGTTGAATTTATTGAGAACATTTGAGTATTTTATTTTCTGGGCACTGAAATGCAGATGGGAGATTTTGAATTTTCGACTGGTGGTCATAACTGTTATTACTTTGTGGCATTCTATCCTATTGGGTGTATAGTAGAGAGGAAATTGATGTAGACGGGATTTACCAACTAAGGTAGCTAAAATTTACACTTTAGGACATGTTAATGGTTTGGGATATTGGTTTTTCGAATTACTGCGAAAGTTGAATTTCATGTCAAAAGTTAGATGGAAAAGGGATGTTTGTTTAATTATTTGTGTTCTTATGAGAGAAAATTTTATTCTTTTGTTGAGGAAGGAGGCCATGAGGGAATAGATATGTGTCGCATTTATTTCAATGATCAATTTTTATGCAACTGATTGTTACAATATTTTGAACGGCGACACTGATTTCGTCATTCGTTTGGTTTATAATCCCTGCTGTAATGCTGCATTATAAATTTGTTAACTGTTTACGTTTTTGGATGCAGCTATTCTGCAGATTCTCGCATTGTTACCAGTGGCAATATTTTATTCATCAGGCATCTCAATCATCATCATAACTTTCTATCTTCTTCTGAGCAACTTAGGTGCCTCTATAGCTGAGGTTGCTAATGATTCTATGGTTTCCGAGATTAGTAAACAACCTACTTATTTAAAGAAAGAGCAATCATCTTCCTCAGGGGAGCTTCAGTCATTTGTTTTGATGGCTACTTCAGTTGGGGGAGTACTCGGGAATTTAGTAGGAGGGGTTGCCATTGTAAAGTTCAACCCTCGATTTATGTTATCAGATTCTTTTTTTTCTTCCGATTATGTAATTCGTTTAAGATAAAACAAAAGAATTATGAAATTTTTGTGTTATTTTTTAAAATTGATGATTTGATCTTGATTTTACAGTATACGCTTAAGGGGGTCAAATGTTTTTTTTTTATATTCGCACGCATCGCGTGCATATAAGACTAGTTAGAGTATAATCAAACCCCAAGCCTTAAGACTTGAGTTGTGCTGGCATGACATATAACTCATTTAGTCTTAAGATAAAACAAAGAAATTTGTACCATTAAAGTGGGTAAGTCTTGACAAAGTCTTAAATTGAGTCTTGAAAAACTAATACGCAACTTAAGAGTTAAGACTCAATGTATGAGTTGAATAAAATGATAAAATAATATATTTCATAAATTTAATAAGTCTTAAATAAATTTATGGGGTGAAGGACTAAATTTGATTGAATCTTAATGAGTGTTAACACTAATATAATTATTAAATATTAGTGAAACGATAACATGACATGTAAGAAAAGTCTTAAAACTAGACCCCTTGATCTTGCTCATACAAGACTAAAAAGTTCATGTATTAAATAAATTGATTGAAAACATAATAAAGACCGCGATTTAGGCGGTAAAATAAAACATTCCATACTATAATTTAGAAAATGAAATAAGATGCTTTTGTGACCACATTTCCTGTATAATGTGGACCAAAATCCTGGGAGGTGGGACTCCAATCTCTCTGATTTTGTTACCAATAATTACAGACAACGAGTGTTCCATAATAATGTACAGTAGGGTTCAACAAAATTTTAAACACATCATTAGGAAGATAATACAAAGCTTAAATCGATGTTTAAAGACTTTCCTTGAATATGTATGTGTAGTCCATTTCGCCTTTTCAAAACAAAATTAGACAGATTACAATCACATGACTAGTTCTATAAATTTTCTAGATTAACTCGAAATAATATTACTATCAATGTCGCGTGGATGAACAAGGGTTACCAGAAAATGCCGTACGTGGCTTTTGTTGGTTGAATGACAGGTGAATTACCAGATAAATCCATCCAAAGGATTAGATGGATTGGAACTTGAAAGTATGTTAAGAACTTGAGTCAATCATTTTCAAGGACAACCAGGAAGCTTTAATTTGGGAAAGATAAGTTAAAAGAAAACGGACCTCTCACAACTTGGGGTGGGTTCTTGACCAAATCACCAAAAAACATATCACATGCCCCATAATTGTCTTCATGTATGCATGTATGTATCTGCATTATATGCAGAGTTGTCAACCAAAAGATGAAGAAGATTTGCATTTATGTTGTAACAGCGACCTTTCTCTTCTTCCGCTGTCCTGTCTGTTTCTGCTTCTGCTTCTGTTGCTCACTCTTCTTCCTCTTTTTATTTATCTGCTCGCTTTTCATCCTCTTTTTTATCTGCTGGTGTACCGATTTCCCTACCAAAGAGGGCTGGTCTCTAAGAGCAAAACTTTTAGCAACATGACCCAAATGGAGGTTCTTCTTCATGAATATGGTTTTTAGTTCTAGTTTATGGGTTGTGTATCCTCGCACCCAAGAAACAAATGCATCCTTTGCCATCGTCTTCAACTTTGACTGACATGAGTTTTTCAGTACATAATCAGTACGAGGTATAAAAATGAGCATGAATATTTTAATCATACTATTGGACTGAAATAAAACACTGTTTTCTTTCTATTTGTTTGGGAGATGGGGGAGGGTGGGGTCAAGCAGATATGAAATGCCTGATAACAGAGGAACATGATTAGATTTTTTTTAGAAGAAACACATTTAACGGCTTGTTCGATGCAATGCCATGAATAAGGGAACAGTAATGAGTTTGCACACAATTTCATATGAGATTTTCCATTTGAATGTATGTGATGTCTTTTTCTACAAAGGCATTCCCCATTACCAGTAATTACCAACTAAAATGTAGTTATAAGATGTAATGAAGAATAAAAGAGATCTAAATTAATGAACGCTGATAGAAAACTGGGCAAATAACCAAAAAATACATACTACTTGGTGATAGGGATGCATTGGGGTAAAACATTTCATGCAAAATTACTTGCAAACCCAATTCCATTTCCAAAATTAACAGAAGCGTACTATATGGGATGGAAGGGTACATACAAGTTTATGACTCCGATCCCAAATTATTGTAACTGAACAAAAGGGAGATCTCTTGGTTCAGCACCAAGGTTTTTGAGGTTTCATATGCTAGCTTTCTACCACTTGTTGTGTCTTTGCTAATGATCATCAATTATCAGAATATGCTAATGATCATCAATTAACAGAATATACTAATGTCTTTGCTAACTTTTATATGCTAAGTTGCGAGTGGAGATCTTAGGAATGGATCTAGGGTCAATAACTAGTTAGGTCTACTATACCCTAATCTTTTTGTTGACTAGGTAATTTTGAGGCTGGGAAGTGAGACCATGCACCCAAAGCACAGTACCTGCTTTTTTATTGTGTTGAGCTCTTATCCAAAACCCATGTACAGGGGCACAAAAGGGTAATTCGGTTTTGGTAGGTCTTGATATGAATCATACGGAGTAGTTATTATGCTAGCAATGTTCATACCACATACTTAAGAACCAAAACTCAAAACTTAATATACAAAGTGACCATAGCAAGGAAAATCCACATGATACCTTATAACATGATGCACATAAAAAAAAACAGAGATTATTACAGAGATCAGATCTTAAAGACTTATTATCTTATCGTGATCCTACATTCCTATATCATTACACAACAATTCTTGAACTTAATCACTGAATTTTAGACAATCTTAATCAATATTCTAGAAGTTTTCCTCTTTTTCTTCAATATAACTTTGAAGGACTTAATCCAAAAATCAACCAATGGCTGGTCAAAAAGAGAAGTCAGACAACCGTCTTTACTCATAAATTTAAGTTGTGCTTTTGTTCCAATTCTATGTGTATCTTAGTTACAGTACTTGTCCCTTTATCATGGGATGGTCATTTGGTACGTGCATATAAATTTAATTTATGCCTAAAAGTTGAGCATTGTGTTTGAATATCCTGTAGATACGAATTGACAGCCATTAACTCACAGGACTAGAAGGGCTATGCTCCAAGGGAAAAGGGGGGAGAGCGAAGGATAAACCCAGCCCACCACCAAACCATCCCTATATACAAGGCATGTGATCAAAGCCAATCCTATTCCTGATCATGGGCATAGAACTATAGAAGGCATGAACCATAATACTTCAATGAGTAGGTTTAGCGTATTTAGGAAAATAACACAAGGTTCTAGGAGTGTTTAAACAAATGTCTGATATTCATTTCAAATATAATTTGTCCTTGAGCAAATGAGTAAGTACTCATTAATCAGCTAAACTTATATTTGGACCAATAATTAAGGAGATATTCGTACATAGATTTTACCCAATTATCACACATTTGGAGTCCCCGCTTCTTGCGGGAGCCTCTTTGAGGCAATGGGCTAATGATAATGATGATGATCACACATTTGGAGTGGAGCACAAACTATTAAAACTAAGGGAAAGGACGAAAAAATACCTCAGCATAAATAAAGTCCTCGAGAGCCATCTGTAGATCTAATAACCAGGGATGCATCTCAATTGCAACAAACTTCCTCGCAAGGTGCTTTTGACCATACAATGGTAAGCTATCCAACACCTTTTGAAGTGGATACTCTGTTAATGATACACCATGTTTTTCCAACTCATCCAAATAGCCCTTTTCAACGGGCTGTAGAAACAATAATGCATCTCCCTTCCGGCCCAAGCGAGCTGTTCTTCCAACCCTAAGTTTTGATTTCCACAAAAAATAAAGACAGCCATAATTAGATATACTGTCCAACTTCAACAATGAACTCGTTGGTTACGCATACAGAACCAACACACTCGGCAGCAGCCCCAGAGAAGAAACAAATAAAGAAAACAGATACAATAGAACATACACGACTAGACCATGAACAATACGATGAATTAAAACCATGTGAGCAGACGTAAAACAAGGACATACAGGGCTTCTAAGCAAGGAGTTTTGCAATTGCAGAATTGCATAAAAAGATGCAGAAAGTGCAACATGTGAGAATAGCAACACAGAGATCCCACATGTAACACACCTCTGGAGAATCAACACAAGCATACAATATAAGGTGGGGAGTAGAGACACACCTATGAACATATTCAGTGGCCTCTCCAGGAGGATCATATTGTATAATATAGCTAACTTTAGGGATGTCCACGCCTCTCGCCAAAACATCAGTAGATAGGAGTAGAGCAGATTTTTCTGCTTTGAAGGAAGAAATTGAACTTGTTCGCTCTTTGTTCTCCATGCTCCCATGTAAGGGGAAGGTTTTGCAGTTCATAAAAAGACGCCTCCCCTTAGTTTCTTTTGCAACATTTGGCGGCCACTGGAACTCCTTTAGAAGTTTGTAGTGGAAGTCCACAGCATCACGAGTCGAGAAGAAGACTACAACCTGTCCATTTATCGTAGCAAAACAAATTGTATGAATTAAACAATTAGTAAACAGGATTAAAGAAGCATTTCTCAAATAATAATCATATATGAAGTAGGAGAAAAGAAAAGCAGTAGAAGAAAGAAGCAAGTCTGTAACAGAGAACCAGTTAGTACAGAGAGACCGGTAAGTGAAAACTTGAATGGATATCTATATGTACTGCACACTCCATGTGAGTTCTTTCAGAAATTAATAATAATTAAACAGTTCACTAACATATTGCAATAGTCAGATTATTCACCATTACACGATAAAGACACCGCAACAGTAAGAGTAGAAGTCCTCAACAGACAAAGAATCCTCATAAGAAAGTTGTGTGTCAATGCCTCTGTTCCACTCTCCTTCTGATGTTATTTGAGGACGGAAGGGGGATTCGACATTGTCAAAGTAAAATGAAACATTCAAGACAAACACTGAAAAAGAAAAAACTGAATACAGCAAATGTATACGAAGTATAATTTACGAATGGGCATCAAATAGTAAGGAATCATTACACTAGAGCTACAAACAGGTAGAGATAATGAAATAAAATCCAACCTTTTGGGTAGCTTCTCGTTCAAAAAGATTCTTGAGAATAGAAAGAAGAACTGCCAGCCGTGAACCACAAGGCACTGGGGAAAACAAGGGCCGCGGAGTTATTGGTGTTTTGAAACTGGTTAGCACGAAAATTAACCTTTAATTCACAAGTACTGAAGTACCTTTCACATATCTCTGAGTAAGTTGAGAGGGGAGGTTGTAATCTCCAGTTGAGGAGTCTTTAACTGTCCCACTTTGTTCTAATTCTTCCTCCTCAGATCCTACAGACCCAGAATGCTTGGAAGATGGATTTTGATGGGGCTCCCTTTCACCAAGACCGATCATAATGGGATTTTCTAGACTAATTTGAGCAAGATGATTGACCTTGTCATTTAAGGTAGCAGATAAGAGCAGATTCTGCCTTTCAAACTCAAAAATTCTAAAGTTCCCACTTTCTTTATCATTAGTTCTGCTTTGCCTTGAGCTAAAAATACTAAGAATTTCTTCAACTTCTTTACCAAACCCTAATTCTAGTGTCCTGAATAAAACAGTATAGTCAGACATGAGGCGAAAAATATATAAAGTATTGCATGTTATGGGTTAACATATGATGTCCAAAAATTACCTATCTGCTTCATCAAAAATTAACCAGCGCAAATTAGTATACAAGAATGATGATGTATTCTTTAAGTGATCCAAAAGACGGCCAGGAGTTGCAACAAGTATAGATATACCTGAAACTCCCACGTGTCAAAAAAAAACTTACATGACAAGCCCAGATTCACAATCATGCATTCATAGATATGTAGAAAAAAAAATATAATCAAAAGTCAAACCAGCATTTTACATGCAAACAAAAATAGTGACTTGAGGACATCGTTGTTCAATGCTACTGGCGTAGTCAAAGCACTAAAAAAATTTGGCCACCATATCAATCACTATTACGAGATATATATTTTACCATAATTAGGAGATGTTGTGATATATTATGTATATTATTATAGGCGCTATTTAGGCCCTGTTTAGTTCACCTTATTTCAGGACCTTATTACTTATTTCAGATCTAATCAGATCAGATCAGACCAGACCAGATCAGATCAGATCAGAAAAAATAAGTTCAGATCAGATCAGATCAGAAAAAATAAGTTCAGTTCAGATCAGATCAGACCAGACCAGATCAGATTATTATTATTATTATTATTATTATTATTATTATTATTATTATTATTGGTATATGTTTATATCATTGTTATTATATTTAATATTTTATTACTATTATTGCTTTAATAAAAAATAATGTTGTTGTCGGTGCAATTAAAATCTATTATTTAAGGCATAAAAAAACATTAACAAAAATCATTGTTATTATATTTAATATTTTATTACTATTATTGCTTTAATAAAAAATAATGTTGTTGTCGGTGCAATTAAAATCTATTATTTAAGGCATAAAAAAACATTAACAAAACATTCAAATTGATCATGTCCAAATTAAAACCATTAAGTCCAGATTAGAAACGATATGATCAGGTCATGTCCATATCAGAACTGATTTTTATAGATCAGAACCATTATATATCCAGACAAGAACTGATAGGATCAGATAATATCCAGATCATAACTGATCTGTACAGATCATCTCCAGATCATGTTCAAATTTGCAAAGATCTTGTCTACATCTGAACCAATCCTTACAAAACCAATATGTTCAGATCAAAACCGATTTGTACAGATCATGTCCAGATCAGAATCGATATGTCCAAATTATAAATTGTCTAGATATCGACTCTGTACAGATTATGTTCAGATCGGAATTGATCTTCAAAGATCATGACCAGATCAGAACTGATCTGTACAGATCATGACCAGATCAGAACTGATCTGTACAGATCATGACCAGATCATGACCAGATCATGACCAGATCTGTACAGATCATGTCCAAATCATGTCTAGATCAGAACTGAATTGTACATATCATGTCCAGATCAGAACTGAACTGTACAGATCATGTCCAGATCAGAACTAATCTGTACAGATCATGTCCAGATCAGAACTGATCTGTAAAGATCATGTCCAGACCAGAACTGATCTGTACAGATCATGTACAGATCATGTCCAGATCAGAACTGATTTGTACAGATCATGTCCAGATCATGTCTAGATCATAACTGAACTGTACATATCATGTACAGATCATAACTAATCTGTACAGATCATGTCCAGATTAGAACTGATCATGTCCAGATCATAACTTATACGTACAAATTATGTATAGATCAGAATCGATCTGTACATATCATATCCAGATCAGAACTTATATGTCTAGATCATAACCGATCTATCTAGATCATGTATAGGTCTATCTAATATAAAGAATAGTTAAATCATGAGCAAAGTAAGTAAATAATAACAATATTATAAATTTGTGTAACATTTATTTTACACGTAAGTCGTTTAATATTAATAAATGTAGATTTTTTTTAAACTTAATTCAGAAGAATCAGATCAGATCAGACCAGATCAGATCATAGCAGATCAGATCAGAAAAAATAAGTTCAGATCAGATCAGATCAGAAAAAATAAGTTCAGATCAGACCAGATCAGATCAGATCAGATCAGGAGAAATAAGGTGAACTAAACAGGGCCTTAAGGAGAGATTAGGAGATTATTGTTAGGAGAATATTGTGAACGTGATAGATGTAATCATTGTTAGGACATGCTTTCCTATTCTAGGAGATTATTATTATTGAGAAGGGCGGAAAAAGTAGAGGAGACTTTCTTATCATGGTATTAGAGCATAGGTTCAATCCTAGGAAATACATTTTTTTAAAAAAAAAATTCCCCTCCTAATTTCTCCTTAAATATCGCCTAGAATTGAATTTCCCAGGATTGAACCTATGCTCTTGATAGATAATAAATTCTCCTCCAGTTTTTCTGCGCTTCTCATTCACAATCACAACATATATATACAAGTACATAATACAAAGATAGGAAAGCGTGTCCTAACAATAATCTCCTAGAATAGGAAAGCGTGTCCTAACAATGATTACATCTATCACGTTACAATATTCTCCTAACAATAATCTCCTAATCTCTCCTTAAAAATCGCCTATAATAATGTACATACTATATCACAACATCTCCTAATTATGGTAAAATATATATCTCGTAACAATCACATTATAAAACATAATCACACTATAAAACATAACAAATAGACCAAATATTTGCCAGAAACTTAAGATTAAAGCGATGGTGGATACGGAATTTACGGACAAATTGGCTCATGATTCATGAACAGTATGGAATCGACTCAGTCAAAGTACAGTTTGGTTTTTGGTTCATTTGTTAACGAACTGAGATTGAACTCAAAATTACAGTTAGAAAATTTAACTCCAGAACTTGAACTCAATTATACCCAACTCATGAGCTTGTTAATTAAAGAAAAACAAAAAATACCTTTCACATTTCTATTCGATTATTATACATCTTATCCGTAAGCCCATTTACAAGTTTAATCACAGAGAGAAGGTAATTTTAACACAACTTCTCAGTTCTTACGCCGAATACTATTATTCAGCTGAATAGCAACAAGGTTAATATTTCTATTTGGAGAGGGGCGTAATAAAAACATAGTGTGCTTATTGTTGAAACATGATATATTGAGTCGAGCTTGTGATCAACTTGAACTTGTTATTTTCATCTCTGTGATTAAATTTGTTAACAATAAAGCTTTACAAACTATGTGAATCGTCAATAAATCAAAATCAGCAGCATATATGATCTAGTTATCACAATATTCAGCATATGAGAAGTTTAACTTACCTTTTCGCAACCTCGCCTTTTCTTTTGACCTACTTTCACCTCCCATTATGTATCCTGGGACAATCCAATGAAATCGGTGCAGTAGCTTTTGCAGAGTTTCATACACCTGCATGCATAACTCATGCGTTGGTACAAGTACCAAGGCTGTTTCCATAATATCAGTGAAAATTCAAAACTGTAATGGCAAATGCAGCTGCAAAACATGTTAAGAGTGCTGGAGCATTCATCATCTTGTAAAATAAATAAAACAAAATTATCACCTACCAGCAACGAGAGTTAAATAGAGCTTTGTACCCATCGATTACCTTTTGGCAATAGGATTAAGACTCAGAAATCAGTCACATGACAACAAGAGACACAAATTGAGAGCTTTGTTGCCTACCTCCTCCCCCTCTAAAGCAAGGCAAAGGATCTCGCTTAACCCAGTGAAGGAGTAAGAGTCCATATAAAAACTAAATGCACTTACTTCATCCAGAAACCACATACTACACATAGTAGTAAGCTTTATATATTCCATATTACTTACACTACAACCGGTCACTTCAACTCTTTTACCTATCGTATACCCATGTCAAACACTTGACACTCCGAAGAGGAGTGGAATCTTTACCTGACACTTCAAGAAATTCACCTAGACACTTCAATTATCTTGAGCTACAAATTTGTAGAGAAAGGAGTTCTTTTAATCCGGTAAAATGCTTAAACAAGTCAACAACACTGTGTTTGGTTCCTAAGATACAGAATGCTTCTAGTATTAGGGATTATAGACCTATTGCGTGCTGCTCTATAGTCTATAAACTCATTTCCAAAATCCTCACTGCTAGAATGCAATTTTGTTGGTAATGTGGTCAATTGTGGAGCAGAGGAGCAAGGCAATAAATAAGATAGAAAAAGGGGGCAGGCTCGCGGTGAAGCAAAGAAGGCGGTTATAAAGAAGCAGTAAGAGATAGATATGATTTATATTAGGGAAAAACTCCTTTTCTTTACCGATCAGGTCTTTCAATACATGGATTTTATACTAAAGGGAGGGGTCTTCTATCGTGAAAAAGAGAGGGAAAGTTATGGGAGAATTGTGCAATATATACACATAAAAGGGCTAGAGATAATTTAACAAGAACTAGAAAACTAATCAACCTCAGATGTGTGTATGTATATCAGTATGTGAAAGGCATATAGACAGTCTTTTAAAATTTCAGACATACTTCCTACGTTTGAAAATACTCACCACGTTTGGACTTTTTACAACTATTCACATGTTCTACTTTGACTATTGTTGGTGATTTATATGTCAGATTAACATAGTCATGTGAGATCTTGTTAAATCTCAACGTGTATCAACTTTTTATAACTTTTGCTCGAAGAGATTTTAAGATATTAACGATCAAAATTGTGCATTGGCATGCATGGAAGTGACCAATGTTGCGAGTATTTCCAAGAGGAGGAAGTATGTTTTATGAATCCAATGTTGGCATGCCCACACATCCGAGGACCGTTATGAAGTACAGTGTCCGTGTGTCTGCAAATTGTAAGCCCTGATGTGTTTGACACTTGGATAATCAGACATAACCTCACTCGAACCCATGTCTGAGTAACATAGTCCACGTCTAGAGATGGAGGATGATACCCTTAAAGGCCATCACTGTCTACTGGAAAAGTAAAGTACAGAAAAACTACAGTTCTAATCAACATCCTCTCCACAATCAACCCGTACTGCCGTACATTGAGCACTCACTCTCTACTAAGTTTGAATAATTGACAGGTAGTGCTGTTTACACCTTCCTAACCTCCCCCGAATCCCCGATCCACCAATAGTGAAATATAAGTCGGATCATCATTACAGTAAAATCCTAATATAGTTTAGTTCCATGAAAACAACATGAGTCAAATTCGCATTTTAAACCCAAATTAAACATATCCACGCGTAAAGTTACAATTCTCAGTTCTCACACATAAAACAAACAACAAGAATAAGCAAACAACATAAAATACTTATAATTCAAAACACAACAACGAATACGTACCAAAAGTACCATCAACCCTCTGAATTCGAGGTTCGTACTTCTGCAAGTGATGAATAATCGGTGCCAAATAAGCAATAGTTTTGCCAGTTCCAGTTGCCGCATTAACAAGTCTATTAACAATCATACCCATTAAAGAAAACCAACAAACAAATACAACCCACTTAATCAAAACCTAAATTCAATCAACAAATTCAGTAAGAGAAAATAAAAGGATACACATGGCTGCCAGAGAGTATAACAGGAATTGCTTTAGCTTGCACTTGAGTCGGAGTTTCGAAACCCAACCTCTCTATCAATTACAAATTTTACAGAAATCAATATACGAAATGAGGGGCTTGCAAATTTGCAATAAATAAACAGCAGAAATTATACAGGAATTAATAGTATATGAAATCAGGGAATTGAGATTGAAGAGGAGAGGGAAACCTTTGAGTTGGTCGCACAAGGAAGAATCGAGGCCGAGGCTGGAGAATGAGCATGAAGCGAAGATTTCGTCGTCGGAATTTTGCTGCTTTTGGTTTGAATTTTTCTGGGTAATCTTCATTTTTGTGTTTTCAGTTATTTTCATGGAGGCTGAAATTTGGGGGAAGTTGGGTTTAGGCGGTGAAGACTGACTGAGACTGAAGGAGGAAGGGGTTTATGGTTTAACTCAAAAGTCAACACATTCTAGGATGGGTTTGACTTTGAAAGATTACCATTGATCCCATTATTGCAACTTTTTTATTTATTCTTTTAACATGAAGCAAAACTAAGGTGATCTTTTCAAGTGTACAATAATGTCAACTCCTTAGTTTCTAAAACAACCATGTCATTATAGTGGAAACTAACTTTGATCAATAGTTGTCGAAGTCTTTTTCAGAATGCCATGTGAAACCTTCAATTCCATTAAAATTACACGTCTCAATTATTACAAGGATAACTTGGATGGTAGTAACGGTCACCGCCGGCAAATAGCATGTGCTACTGCACAGAGCCTCACCTTATTTTTAGCAAAGGGCCCCCCTATTTTAATTTTATGTTAAATTTATTATTGGTAAATGTTACGGAGTAGCATTGGTTGACTTAGGCTCCGTTTGGTAGGGCGTAAAACGTTTTCATGGAAAACGATTTTCCTTTTTTCAATCATTTTCCGTTGTTTGGTTGGGTAAGGGATGTAAAACAATTTTCCATGACTCTCTCAAAGGGTGAAAAACCTTTTTCCATTTGAAATGGAGGGAAACCACTTTTCATTCTTTCCTCCTTACCTCCATCTCCTTTCTTCCCCTCAATCTTCACCATCTTCTCCCATTTTCCTTTAAGTTACCAAACAAAGGAAAACTAGTTTGAAATTGTGTTTTCCCTTGAAAAATGTTTTCCATGAAAATCATTTTACAATGAAAACGTTTTACGCACTATCAAACGGAGCCTTAATTGAACCCAAAGTTTTACACAAATTCCTATTTACAATGGGTGTACAATAAATATTGTACACCGAAGTAAAAGTTAACTCAAAATGCTTAAAGTTAAGCTTATATATGTAAAAGTTATCTATTTTTAAGTGATTAATTGTTTCATTTTATTAAAACTTATTTCTTCAAAATCACTAATAATGTATAAAATTAATCATTTAATCATTTCTATCAACTTTTTTTTTTTACTAATATAAAAGTTAATCAAAACTAGGTTAAAGTTACGAAAAAAGTGGTAAAAGTTATCTTGGTGTACAATAAATTTATTGTACACCTTGTGCGCGCAAGACCTTTTGAAAGTTTTAAGTTAAGCACGTAAATTCAATTTCAACTCGTAACTTTTGCCATTGACTCTCTCTTTATATTGATTATGGACATTATGGTGATTTTCAATGATTCTCTTTTCCAAGAAAAATCTGTAACTTTTGCAATTACTCCATTCTCATAGGGTAAATTACTTCGTAATCCCTAGTAGTTATGGTGATTATTTATTATGGAGTATGAGTACCTGATATTTATTTTATACTCCATATACTTCATCCGTTCCGAAAATATCGCACCATTTGTTTTTTTACACTATTCATACTACAACTTTGGCCATTTTTTGTGATTCGTACGTAAGGAATTTTAGTCATGTGGGGTCACGTGAGATTCGTATCGATATATATTTTCTAAATATCAATTTTTCATAATTTTTACTTGCACACGATTTGAGGTATTAAGAGTCAAAGTAATGATTAGAGGAATAAAAGTCAACCATGGTGCGATATTTTCGGAACATAGGAAATATAAAATATTATCGTATGCTCTAATATTTATTTATACGTTTTTTCGTTGCTTGTGACTATGTCAATCTAGTATAAATATGTCTACTACTACTATGAAAGTATGAAGTTCTAAACAAGTAAAATTTTAGGTTATTCTATATGCCTTTTCTAATGGGTTCGAATATATTTTTAGCACAGGGCCCCAAATAAGTCTAAAACGGCCCTAGTAACGGTACTATTTTACGCATAATAATTGTAGAGGGGCTCATTTCCACAAATGTCCTTAATGTGATACTTTTTCTTACTTTATGCATTGAAATAAAGGACTTTAATTTTTAGCTAATTGTGGAGAATGTGAACTTGTAGTTATGTTTTCACCCTTTGCTCTAATTTCGTTCACTTATCATATGGAGTAATAATTGAAGAGAATCATACTTTAGGAAACGATTCTTCATGTACAAATTACAATCGTCAAACGTACAATTATGAGTTAACCCTCATTGTGTTTACTAGAAGTTTCCTAGTCAAAAACTTTCAAGAACGTGAGACGTGACCCTTCTCAGACACTCATAAGGTATATGTTGTGTGAACTCTTCGATTTTCTATCTTTTGAGTTACTCCGTGCTTCTGAAACCACCATGTCATTGTGATGAAAACTCAACAAAGGGCCCATATGGTTGATCTGTTTACAATAGTGCATGACCTTGTACTTATCACCCGATCTGGCTGATTTTTCTAATTTCTAGTATAATATGGTATGATATGATCTAGTCGATCTGTATATTTTATGTGAGTGATTTTAATCATCTCAATAACACACACAAATACGCAATCACTACCAAAAATTAAAACACACAATGCATGACAACGTGATCATAAAAGATATATGTTATCGCCTTGTGACCTCTATTTACACCTTACTTATCTACATTTTCGAGGGCCTATGAACGGTGTTGAAGCCGCCAATACTATTTTGATCTGATCTGATATGACCTAAGTAAAAATCCATCACCAATCAAACACCAGTTGTGTAATGTGTCTACTCTATGCCTCCCACACTAGAGTCATCTGTCATTCTCACACGAATAATTCCTAAATAATCCAGCCGATTAACTAGCAACGTTAATCTGGTGGCATGGATGGAGATAGATGGTGAAATAAGGGCACATGTGTAATTCCAGTTCGGCTGGCGTGAAGTTGGCGTTAACAAACGTTAACGTTGCTTGGGGAAACGTCCGCTAACGGTTTGTAACAGTTTTGTACAGTACCCAAAAGTGAAATGGGCAGTTAATCCCAAAATAAAGGTTAGGTGCCAAAAAATAAATTCCAAAAGCTTTCTCCTTCCTTTTCTTTCTTTGTCTAGAACCTGAAGATCCAATTCAATAGCTTGCGCTCCGAGTTCGCGAATTCCACATGCAATCCGATTAGTGAATAATTTCTTGCCTTTTCAATTGTAAATTATATATTAATTGTCGTTATATGTTGTAATTGTAGCCAATTTTCACGAATTGGTTTGGGAAAATTCGACGAATTGATTTGATAAAGTAGAAATATTGTGTAATTAAAATGCGATTTGAGATATGTTTGTTGTCATTGGTTAGTGAATTTAGTTCAAATTTAGGTAGGTTCAAAGTTATTTACTGTATGAGGTTCATAAAAAATGCAAAAGAACATCATGTAGATGATTTTTTCACTGATAATGGTGGGCAATTAGTGGGTTGTTCAGAACTTATTAGTAGGATAATAAAATGGTCTAGTGTTCCAATTTGTTATAGTCTGATTCCGATGAAATGTAACTTGGTGAAGGAATTTTTTTGAAAA
This sequence comes from Spinacia oleracea, assembly GCF_020520425.1. Classification (NCBI taxonomy): domain Eukaryota; kingdom Viridiplantae; phylum Streptophyta; class Magnoliopsida; order Caryophyllales; family Amaranthaceae; genus Spinacia; species Spinacia oleracea. The sequence goes on along the minus strand of NC_079488.1, from coordinate 15,696,218 downwards.
GATGAGTAATTTGAAGTTTTTTTAGGTGAAAGAATGGGCAAAAAGATGAGTAGATCTAGAAAACGCGCTTACATGACTTTACATTCGGATGAAGAAGGTTGTAGTGTAGTGGATAGCAGTTCAAAAAGTGAGCAAGATGACAGTGAAGATGAGGATTTTAAGGCTGATGGATATGAAGACGTAGATGATGAGGATGTGGTTGTACAGTCGGAGGTGGTTGGTAACAATGTAAAAAGGAAGAGGGGGCGACCAAAGGTATGTATTAATACATGTTCAATTATATGAGAAAGATATATACTGATCGTATTGTGTACCTGATGATATTATTACGTTGCCAGGGGACGAAGAACAAAGATCCGATGACAACCAAAAAGAGAGGTGGCGTCGAGAAAGTCACTCTACACACATGAGTATTCAAGGTGTATGTTTAAAAAGTATATAGATGTGTTGATTTGTTAGTGAAGATTGTGCTGATTTTGAATGATATTAGAGGATAATATATGTCCTAGTATTTGCGTTTTACTAATGATGGTGTAGGACAATAGTTTGACTAAGGGTGGTGAAGTAAGGGAAGCCCGGGAGGTGTTGAAAGTCCTACATCATGAATTCAAAGGACGGGTATGAAATACCGTTTATTATATTATAGGAGTACAATTGATACTTTATTCATTTGTAAAATGTATGGTTGTTTTAAATTGTCATTATATGTTTAATTTATGGTTGTGTGTAATTGGCATTATTTGTTTAATGCATGATTGATTGAAATTGTTTAATACCTCGTAACTTTGTATATTGGTTGATGACTGTGTGGACCCAGTGACCCAGATTTTTAGAGGGCCGAATGGAGTAGATGTTCCCTTGAACAAAAACCAGGTAAGGTGGATTTTTGGTCTTCCAAATGGGAAGAAGGTCATTCCCAAAACCAAAGCTGATGTCGATGAACAAATAAAAAATTTGGGACAATATATACAAGGGGTATATGGGCGGAAATGGGAGAGCGTGAACCCTAACACACTACAAGAAAAGAGGCATTTAGTGACGGAAAAATCAGTCGCTAAACATCAAAATTCAATCGCAAAACGTCTTTAGGGACGGATTTGTGACTGATTTAATCCGTCGCTAAAGACCTGGTCGCAAAATTTTAACTGTCTCAATTTTGCGACCGAAAATATTATCAGTCACCATATGGTAACCACTAAATCTGTGTTTATTTGATGACTGATTAGTAATCATCGCTATTTTGTGACCGAATTTTCGAGTTACTATGTAGCGACCGACACTTTATTAGTGCCTAACTTGTGATGGTTATTTCGCAACAATGTAGTGACCGTATTACGCAGTCACAAATTAACGACCACCAATTTAGCGGCAATTTAGTGACCGTATCATGTGGTCACAAATTAACAACCAACGGTATCGTGACAATTTAGTAACTGTATCATATAGTGACAAATTAACAACAAACGTTTAAGCAGTGGCTAAATTGTTACTAATTGGTACTGGCTAATTCCGTCGTAGTTTAGTAACTAAGTGATTTTAGTCGCTAAATTGGTACTAAATGTATTAGTTCCTATTGAAGGAAATAATGCCCTTGGTCCAAGTATGCATTTAATGATAAGTCTAATAAATGCGGTTCAGTATTAATTAACAAGTTAATAAATTCAGTGAGATCTAAGTGAGCTGAATGCCTAGCTAGAGGCCGTTTCAGTTCAAGTGGAATTAATGATATTAATCCACAGCTTACTCTTGACTGAACCCGTAGGGTCACACAAATAGTACGTAAACGGATCAAGTATTTAATGGCATTAAATACTCCATCTATGGATATTCGGAATCGACGGATCTTGGTTTCAGTGGGAGCTGAGATCGTCAAAAGCAAGAAATGAATACTCCGGAAACGATGATGTTGCCGGAAACGGAAATATGGATCGTATCGGAAAAATAAATATTATCCAAGTCGTAGATGTTGCCGGAAACGGAAACATGGTACGTATCGGAAAATATTATTGGAAATGGAAATATTGCCGGAATCGGAAATAATTCCGGAAAAGGAAATATTAAATATTTGTTCGAAACGGAAATTAATTCCGGAATCGGAAATATTAAATATTGTTGGTATCGGAAATGAATTCCGGAATCGGGAATTTAATCGGAAGCGTATCGTACGAATTAGCATCGGACGAGGCTCGCTAGACGAAGGCCCAACACGAAGCCAGGCCGTCGCCCAGCAAGCCAAGCGCAAAAAACCACACGCCAAGCCTCGACCAGGCCCAGCGCAATGCCAGGCTCAGCCAAGGCCTGTGGCGCGCGTGGAGCAGTCGTGGGCTGCGACGATGGGCTGCGAGCAAGTGCAGCTCGCGTGGGCCGCAAGGCTTGCGCGGGCTGTGCTCGTGCTCATGCTCGTGTACGGTTGTGTGCAAAACGAATCCTAAAGCTATTAGAATTTGTCATATGATTAAATCCTAGTCCTAATAGATAAAGTTTATTTAATAGAGTCCTAGCAGGATTCTAATTAAACTAAACTAGTATTCTAATAGGATTATAAGTCCTTTTCCATAACTCTATAAATAGGGGCCTAGGGTCACAAATTTATACACAACATTGAAGTATTCAAAGGTAAGATTTTGAAGCAAAAATCAGCCAAACACTTGCAACCATTTTAGCCGAAAATTCCTAGGAACCTTAAGGGCGATTCTAGTTGGTCAATCTTAAGGCGGATCCGGACGTGCTGTGGACTATCTACGGAGGGACGACACTTGGAGTCCTAAAGACTTGTTCTTGTTTTGGTTCGGGCGCAGCTAGGGAGGGCACGCTACAAAGTGTAGCATCTGAATTATGCTAAATGATTATGTGTAAATAATATGTTTCATGGCATTAAGGTTTTCCGCATAATTTATGTTTTGTCATATGTATCATAACCTAAAAGTGGTATCACGAGCCTCTTATTATTTTCATAATCTAAATTGAATGAACATGGTTAAATTTTACAAATTTGCAAGGAATTAAAAGGGGTGATAATTTTTCGTAATTAATTGCAATTAAATTGCGTTTATTTAATTATATGTACGCAGTTTTTCGGCAGAATATTCGTTACTCAACCAAATCGAGTGATTTTTGTGTCAATTTCGCATGTAAAAGGAATTCTAAATTTTTGACAAAAAAACAACTTTTCGCCGAAACCCAGAATTCCCAAATTCGAAGCCTAACTATGACTTTTCGGAGGATTTAGTTTTTCGAACGCAAAAGTTTGTAAATTTAAGATGTTAAATTGAATATTTGCGATTCTTGTTGATAAATCTTGAGTTTTTGATGACCTACAGTATATATTTAACAAATTTGAATGCCTAGACTTGTTAATTATACAACCTAATTTGTAATTATGATTAATTTGTTGAAATTCGAATAATTTAGAATTGAATTGTTTTTCATAATTAATTAATAATTTAATTAGGTATCCATGATTAAAATCCACCATAAAAATTGTTAATTTATGTTAAATTTTAAATTTTTATGACCTAGATTTGAATCCATGTTAATCGGAAATTAATTAATTAATAAATTTTCGATTTTTCGCCCTAAAATTATGAAATTAATATGTTTTATTAATTTGTCATTAATTTTGAATTAAAAATTTTAAATTTTTGAAACACGCCCATTAATGTTGCACGCACAAAGCAATGGAAGCTACGTGTTACCCTTAAGGGGTGTTGTATAGTGCGGGAACGCGACGACGAGCAAGGGAGCTCGTCGCCCGTGCGGTACGAATGCAGCGAGCAACGAGCTATGCGGCATGCAAGGCTCTAGGCCTAGGCGTGCGTGAAGGGCGATGGGCGAGGGAAGAGGGCACACAGCGCTGAGCACGATGCGTGTGGGAAGCAGTGCGCTGCGCCACGACGCACCAAGCTCGCCAAGGGGCAGCAGCCACGACGCAACACGAAGTTGCGCGCAGCGTAGCCCGCAAGGCTGCGTGTGTGCGTGGCATGGGGCGTGCGTGCGAATGGATGTGCAGGCTATGTGCAACGGTCAATGGCACGGGGCATGGGCCTCGTAGCTCGATGGGGCTTGGGCGCAAGCCCAAGTGCCTCGTCTTGCAAACTATTGATGCGTTTAAGTTTTAATTTTAAATTTTCAGTTCGGAAATAATTTTAATTAATTTTAAAATTAATAATTTAAATTGTTTTCTTGGATTTTAATTTTGAATATTATAATTATTATAGATTTTAATTTATACTAATTATTTTACTAAAATTAAACCTTGAATTAATTTAAATTCATTTAATTCAACTGAAAAATAAATTAAATAAATGGATTCGATTATAATTTTATATGAGTTTTAAATTTTAATTAAACTTGTATGTTTCCGGTTAGACTAGAAATACATTTTTATGTTTAAAATTAGTAAAGCATATAAAGTTATTGGTTTAAGTGGGAGCAATTTTAGTCATAAACTCTTGATTAGGTCTACAAATCCTTTAAGGTTAAACAACTTGATTAGAATTAATAAGGACTGAATAATAGGTAGATTATTGGTGCCCTTGATTAATTGCTGCAAATATTTATGTGATGCATAACAATGTGTTTTATTAGCCAACTATGTGGGCCATTCATGATAATGAATGGTTGAATGGTATATATTATATATGTACTGTTTTGCAGGTTATGAAGTGACTAGTATGACCCAAATAGGATAGAAAATATGGTCAGCGTACCATTAACTTGAATGTAATTGGTCTAATGCACCAAAGTTTGTTTTTTCAATTCAAATATGGTCTGCGTACCATCAAATAGTTGTAATTAGTTTAATTATAGTTGATCCTGTTTGAAGAAAATGGTGCCTCCCACGGTGAAATTCAAGACGAAGTTTCCAACCATTTTCAAGACAGACTTTGAAGTTGAAGCTTCAAGATGAAGTCGGGCCATACTAGATCACATTTATCTTATGCATGCTTTAAGTTATTTATTGCTTTTAAATATGTCTTAAATATGCATGAGATTGAAGCTTGATTATGTTGCATGATTAAGGATTTTAGTTCACTTAAAATCTAACCAACATAGTAAGAGCCTTAAGTTCCAAACTTCAAAATTGAGTTAAAAGGTGCCATGCCAAAATAACACTTACTTGGATAACCTTTACATCAATCTAGTAATAGTTTTACGCTCAGCGAGGTGTTACTTATTGATCCTAAAGGGGTAAGGTACACAAATAATTGTGAGTACATGTTAGTTTTGGTGAAACTCAACGATATAAGTAAGGAGTCCTTTTATGTCGTGGCAAAATCGATAGGTTTACCTAATAAGCTCTTAGACGTACCTATTAACCAAGAGTAGTTTCTAGTCTATTAGCAAAAGGCTTTTGCTTACCTAAAATATTTTAGAATTGAGTCTAAATACATAATGTGCTTAATTCTTCAATGGGTTTTAGGATCTTGGAATCATTTTATTCACACCTGCCGGAACACATAACTTGAATAAAATGCTTAATGAACATTAAATTATGCATGCATGCTAGAATTTAAGTTTATTAAGAGAAACTGTGAATGATTATTTATTTGTTTATTCTTTTTCAATTGTAGTTTTAATTATGGCAAACAACAATTCATTCAACATTCGATCAATTCTCGAAAAGGAGAAGTTGAACGGGAAAAACTTCCTTGACTGGCAAAGGAACTTGCAAATAGTTCTTATGCAGGAAGGAAAGTAGTATGTCCTGGAAGAGGCGATGCCCAAAGCCGCGGGCGACGGGATCACTCAGGCAGCCCTCAATCGTTGGATTGATGCCAACAAGGATGTGAAATGTCTAATGCTTGCAACCATGAGTGCAGATCTACAGAAAACGTTCATCAACTCAGATGCTTTCACGATCATCAGTGAGTTAAAGAACATGTTCCAAGATCTGGCTCGGGTCGAAAGATTCGAGACTCATAGGCAAATTCTTGAGACCAAGCTTAAGAAAGGCGAGCCCGTAAGTCCACATGTTCTCAAAATGATTGGACTCATTGAGAATATGAGTCGGCTGGATCAACAATTCTCTCAGGAAATGGCTGTAGACACCATCCACCATTCTCTTCATAGCGGGTATGATCAGTTCAAACTGAACTACAGTATGAATAGTCTGGACAAAACGCTCACTGAGCTTCACGATATACTGAAGACCGCTGAAAAGACGCTCAAAAATGATAAGCAAGATGTGCTTATGGTGCGTGGGGGCAAGTTCAAGAAATCTGGAAAGAAGAGGAATGCTAAGAAAGGTGGCAACAAGGCCAGCCCAACTAAGCAAACTGGCGCCAAGTCTGAAAAGAGGAAGGTTAGTCAACCCACTTCTGAATCCGAATGCTTCTATTGCAAGAAGAAGGGGCATTGGAAAAGAGATTGCTTGAAGCTAAAGGAAGATCAGAAGAACGGAACAGTCGTTCCATCTTCAGGTATTTTCGTTATAGACTGTATACTTGCTAATTCAACTTCTTGGGTATTAGATACAGGTTGTGGCTCACACTTATGTTCCAATCCACAGGGACTAAGAAGAAGTAGAAGGTTAAGCAAGGGTGAAGTCGACCTACGAGTGGGAAATGGAGCACGGATTGCTGCATTAGTTGTAGGAACTTATTATTTGTCGTTGCCCTCTGGGCTAGTTTTTGAACTGGAAGAGTGTTTCCATGTTCCAAGTCTTACTAAAAACATCATTTCTGTTTCTTGCTTAGATGCTAAGGGATTTTCCTTTTTAATAAAAGACAATAGTTGTTCGTTTTATTTTAAAGAGATGTTTTATGGATCTGCTAGATTAGTCAATGGACTTTATTTATTAGATCACGACAAACAAGTTTATAACATAAATACCAAAAAGGCTAAAAATGATGATTCAGATCTCACCTATCTGTGGCATTGTCGATTAGGCCATATTAACTTGAAACGCATAGAAAGACTTCAAAAGGAAGGAATTCTAGAACTATTTGACTTAATTAGAGGATTATGGTAAGTGCGAATCATGTTTACTTGGAAAAATGACAAAGCAACCTTTCTCTAAAGTTGGAGAAAGAGCAACTGAACTATTGGGTTTAATCCATACAGATATACGTGGACCAATGAGTACAAATGCTAGAGGTGGTTTCAGCTACTTTATCACTTTCACTGAAGACTTCAGTAGATATGGTTATGTCTACCTAATGAAGCATAAGTCTGAATCCTTTGACAAATTTAAAGAATTTCATAGTGAAGTAGAGAATCAATTAGGCAAGAAGATTAAGGCACCGCGGTCTGATAGAGGCGGTGAATATCTGAGCTATGAATTTGATGACCATCTGAAAGAATGTGGAATTCTATCAGAATTGACTCCTCCTGGAACACCACAATGGAACGGTGTGTCGGAACGGAGGAACAGAACCTTGCTAGACATGTTTAGATCAATGATGGGTCAGGCCAAACTTCCAATAGAATTTTGGGGACATGCACTAAATACAGCTGCACTCACTATAAATAGAGCTCCGTCTAAAGCTGTTGAAAAGACTCCATATGAGTTATCGTTTGCAAAGCCTCCAAATGTGTCTTTTCTTAAGATTTGGGGATGTGAAGTATACGATTAATTTCAGACAAACTTCATCCAAAATCTGACAAATGTATCCTTGTGGGCTACGTAAAGGAAACAAAGGGGTATTACTTCTACAATACATCTGAGAACAAGGTGTTTGTTGCTCGAGATGGTATCTTTTTGGAAAAGAATCACATTTCCAAAATGACAAGTGGGAGAAAAGTAGACCTCGAAGAAATTCGAGTCGAACAACAAACTCTAGAGAATGCTCAAGATGACATTCAGGATGAAACTCAGAGATCTTTAGAAGTATCTGGTGAGAATCATGGACCATCTAGAGATGTAACCCCGCGTAGATCGCAAAGATATAGATCTCAACCGGAAAGGTACTTAGGTATTTTGACGAACGAGAGCTATGACGTTCTGTTACTTGAAAGTGATGAACCTGCGACTTACAAACAAGCTATGACGAGCCCTAGCTCCAAGCAATGGCAAGAAGCCATGCAACCTGAATTAGACCCCGTGTCTGAAAACCAAGTATGGGATTTGGCCGATTTGTCAGATGGCTACCAAGCCATAGGAAGCAAATGGGTTTTCAAACTGAAAAAGGACAAGGATGGGAAACTTGAAGATTTCAAAGCTAGATTGGTTGCAAAAGGTTACAGGCAAGTCCACGGTGTGGATTACGATGAAACCTTTTCACCAGTTGCAATGCTAAAGTCTATTCGGATAATGTTAGCAATTGCTGCATATTACGATTACGAAATATGGTAGATGGATGTCAAAACCGCTTTCTTAAACGGCGTTTTAACAGAAACTGTGTTTATGACACAACCTGAGGGTTTTGAGGATCCAAAGAATGCTAAAAAGGTATGCAAGCTAAAGAAATCAATCTACGGATTAAGTAGGCATCCAGGAGCTGGAATATACGTTTTGATGAAGCAGTCAGTGACTTTGGTTTCATCAAGAACGCAGACGAATCTTGTGTATACAAGAAGGTCAGTGGGAGCAAAATTGCTTTTCTAGTACTATATGTCGACGACATATTACTTATCGGAAATGACATTCCTATGTTGAACTTTGTCAAGATTTGGCCTGGGAAATGTTTTTGGATGAAGGATCTAGGAGAAGCACAGTACATACTGGGCATCAAGATTTACAGAGATAGATCTAAAAGGATGATTGGACTCAGTCAAAGCACTTATATCAATAAGGTGCTTGAAAGGTTCAAGATGGCAGACTCCAAGCGAGGCTACCTACCCATGTCTCATGGAATGACTCTAAGCAAGACTCAGTGCCCAAAAACACTTGATGAGTGTAGACGAATGAGTGGGATTCCATATGCATCATTGATTGGTTCAATAATGTATGCTATGATATGTACACGCCCGGATGTTGTGTACGCACTCAGTGCTACGAGCAAATACCAGTCAGACCCAGGAGAGGCACATTGGACTGCTGCCAAGAATATTCTGAAGTACCTGAAAAGGCACAAAGATGACTTCCTGGTCTATGGTGGAGATGATGAATTAATTGTTAAAGGCTATACGGACGCAAGTTTCCAAACCGACAAAGATGATTTCAGATCACAGTCTGGGTTTGTCTTCTGCCTCAACGGAGGTGCAGTAAGCTGGAAAAGTGCTAAGCAAAGCACCATTGCGGATTCTACAACTGAAGCGGAGTACATTGCTGCACAAGAAGCAGCAAAGGAAGCTATATGGCTAAGGAAGTTCATAGGTGAACTTGGTGTAGTCCCCTCCATTAAAGGACCAATAGCCCTATATTGTGATAATAACGGAGCTATTGCACAGGCAAAGGAGCCTAGACACCACCAAAGAGTCAAGCATGTACTTCGTAGATTTCACCTTCTACGAGAGTTCGTTGAAAGAAAAGAAGTCGAGATAAGAAAGATTGGAACTGATGACAACATCTCAGATCCATTGACTAAACCTCTGCCGCCGGCGAAGCACAACTCGCACACTGCAGCTATGGGAATCAAGCATATTGGAGAATGGCTTTGATGTCCTTGTTTAATGTTTTAAAGTTTTAGAGTTTAATTCTTTGTAAACCATTATTGGTTAATCATTCACAATAAACGAATAGAATTCATTTTCCCATTTAATTTGTGGTTTATTAAATGATGAGTCCCTTTAATTTTACGAAATATTCAAGATAGACTGTCAAGACCAGTCCTGTGACTAAGAAATGTCTATCAAGTGAACTTGAATGTCAAAAGTTGAAAATGGTCCCTGGTCGGAGTTTTCTATAAAGATGGACGCATAGAAAACGTTAGACGACTAGAATGCAAGATGACTAGTAGTTCTGTTTCTTGAACTATGTGGACATGGCAATGTCGTAATCATTTGCATAGATACTTACTTTGGGAAGACTAGTATCGGACAGACCTATGAATCTTTACTGTAAGAGATGAAAATCTGTCATAAGTAAATTTCATTAAAATTATTAGACACTAAATCCTCAATACCTGAGTGATTTGAGATTACTTGTTTGAGAACTGCTTACTTTGACGTTGACCAACCGTCGCACCGTAAAAGGAGGCTATAAAGGTAACGCTCAGGTAATCACCTATCAAACGAAGTCTAATCTCAAGATCGCAAGATTGGGATTGTCCTCCCATAAATCGGAGAGCTAGAAACTGTAAAATGCATGGTCGTGCTCAGATGAATCATAGGCTATGATTTTCTGTTTATTTGATCAGTTGAACTCTGAAACTGAGAAACACCTCTGGACGTAATAAGGATGACAACTCTTACCTTATGTCCAAGAGCAAGCATCAAGCGACAAAGGAATTAGGAAATGCACACTTGTCCCTAAGCACAAGTGGGAGACTGAAGGAAATAATGCCCTTGGTCCAAGTATGCATTTAATGATAAGTCTAATAAATGCGGTTCAGTATTAATTAACAAGTTAATAAATTCAGTGAGATCAAGTGAGCTGAATGCCTAGCTAGAGGCCTCTTCAGTTCAAGTGGAATTAATGATATTAATCCACAGCTTGCTCTTGACTGAACCCGTAGGGTCACACAAATAGTACGTAAACGGATCAAGTATTTAATGGCATTAAATACTCCATCTATGGATATTCGGAATCGACGGATCTTGGTTTCAGTGGGAGCTGAGATCGTCAAAAGCAAGAAATGAATACTCCGGAAACGATGATGTTGCCAGAAACGGAAATATGGATCGTATCGGAAAAATAAATATTATCCAAGTCGTAGATGTTGCCGAAAACGGAAACATGGTACGTATCGGAAAATATTATTGGAAATGGAAATATTGCCGGAATCGGAAATAATTCCGGAAACGGAAATATTAAATATTTGTTCGAAACGGAAATTAATTCCGGAATCGGAAATATTAAATATTGTTGGTATCGGAAATGAATTCCGGAATCGGGAATTTAATCGGAAGCGTATCGTACGAATTAGCATCGGACGAGGCTCACTAGACGAAGGCCCAACACGAAGCCAGGCCGTCGCCCAGCAAGCCAAGCGCAACAAACCACACGCCAAGCCTCGACCAGGCCCAACGCAATGTCAGGCTCAGCCAAGGCCTGTGGCGCGCGTGGAGCAGTCGTGGGCTGCGACGATGGGCTGCGAGCAAGTGCAGCTCGCGTGGGCCGCAAGGCTTGCGCGGGCTGTGCTCGTGCTCATGATCGTGTACGGTTGTGTGCAAAACGAATCCTAAAGCTATTAGAATTTGTCATATGATTAAATCCTAGTCCTAATAGATAAAGTTTATTTAATAGAGTCCTAGCAGGATTCTAATTAAACTAAACTAGTGTTCTAATAGGATTATAAGTCCTTTTCCATAACTCTATAAATAGGGGCCTAGGGTCACAAATTTATACACAACATTGAAGTATTCAAAGGTAAGATTTTGAAGCAAAAATCAGCCAAACACTTGCAACCATTTTAGCCGAAAATTCCTAGGAACCTTAAGGGCGATTCTAGTTGGTCAATCTTAAGGCGGATCCGGACGTGTTGTGGACTATCTACGGAGGGACGACACTTGGAGTCCTAAAGACTTGTTCTTGTTCGGTTCGGGCGCAGCTAGGGAGGGCACGCTACAAAGTGTATGCATCTGAATTATGCTAAATGATTATGTGTAAATAATATGTTTCATGGCATTAAGGTTTTCCGCATGATTTATGTTTTGTCATATGTATCATAACCTAACACCTATGTGGCAACTAAAAAGTCAGTTGCAAATTAGCCACTTTCTTAATTTATTTTGTGACGAAGAACTTTTAAGATAATAATATTTGCAATATATATTACTCTATATAACCCAATGAGTTATCTTTTGTTGTAAAAAAATCATTGTATTAAACTCAAATAAAATGCCGTTTGTACAAGCGAAAACAAACAAACACCTAGCCAACAACACTTTGAAAGCCATAAAGGTAATACAACTCTTAGCAAAGTTAACCATAGTCAACTATGGTAAAAAAAAAATGCATGAGCTCAAACAGAACATATAAGGTCTTCAACTAAGGTCTTTAACTAAGGTCTTCAACTGCTGTGAAAACATATAAAGTCTTCAACAACTACTATGAATTCCCTACTTCCCTGCAACTTTAATTTGGCTTACAGTCTCTATGGAGTTACATCTCGGCTCCTGGCTAACTGAGTAAATTAAAAGCTGTTAGCATAGAGCTTCACATTCTCCTTAACAGGGCAGCTATTGTACTTATGCTTAGATTGAATCAATCCAGGAAAGTAAATTTCCCACTCTTGGATGTTGTTTCTTCCGCCACCAGTTGCCTTCTTTTTTCAGCTGCAAAGTGCAAGAGTGGTTTCAGATTTCCTTGATAGAAAGAAATGCGAAAGTAAAAGAGGATCATCCGTATAAAAATATAAAATACATAAATGACCTAGTTATCACTATGTAGTTACTAGAACTCTAACAAAAACATGCATCCCAGTAAACATAACTTTCAATTCCAGGAACAACAGATATAAATGGCTTAGCAAGCAGAAAGAAAATACCTATAGCCTATGGCCGATGAAGCAGACAACAAGTCTCAGATCACATTTTTATAAATATGAGTTCTTTTTGTAAATTTTCAAGGTCTAAGGTGAATCAAGTCAGCTACTGAGTGGATCATATATTGATGATGGCGCCAGAACTTAATAAACAAGCTAGAAATACAGATATGCCGCAATGCTCCACAACTGAAACCATGGAATATGCAAAGCTAATCCTATCTTAAACTCTTTACTCCTGTAAAAATGAGGTCGTAGACATCCAGCCAATAAATAATACTTACACGAGCACGAGCACGCTTCTTCACAAACATGGCATAATAAGACTGGTGCAGGGCTGCAGGGCCTTAAAACCCAGATCATATTTGATTTTTTTATAGGCATAACAAAAACAAAATAAGTTGATTAAACAGGCAGCTGTTGATCATTAAACTAAAGGCAATAATGGGCAATCTCAAGAGATTTAATTACCCCGGAACATAATTTAATCTACCTAAAATGTAAATTTGCAAATGTAAATCATTAAATTAAAGCCAGTAAAGGGAAATTTGCAAGTTACACATCTTAGATGAAACCCGCATATGATAGTCTAAAAGGTGCTCATTACAAAACTGAAAATACAAACTACAGACTTCAGAATGCTGGTTGGTGTTGCAATTCTCCAATTTCATTTTACTGCCAAAAAATTGAACTGAATTGACTAACAAAATATGAATAAGCACAAGGAGTAATTACAGTTTATAGCTACCTCTTGTTGTTATAACTCCTCCAGTTGTCAGAAAAAGCTTTCGGTTAATATTTTTGGAATGATTCTAATTTTAATTTTCTAAATTTTGTAGGAAGCTCTGAAAGGTGCTTCAACTATTGAGAAAAGTACTAACTTCTATTCAAAAATAAAATTATGTTGGAGCATTGAAAGATCATTTACCATATTTACTTGTCGTGTAAAGCTAACAACCAGTATAGGGTTGTAGTAGTGTGAATGGAGTGTATAAAGCTGAAATCCCCATCCTAATCCTTCAATTCAGAGTTTCACTGTTTTTCTAAAGTACAACAGAAATTAACTTTAACATACTGATTGAGAGATAAGAACAGTTTAAAAGTTTGACAACTTGAAGAGGTCTTACCATCTGCAAAGAAAATTTTGAGAAACTCCATAGATCGAGAAGCTGGACTTCCTGAAAAAAATAGAGATATTGTGCACTGTTGGAACTGAGAGCTTTGGGCAGATCTTTAGAGTTTGTCGTTGTTTAAACCCTCCTGTTCTGAACTCGGCATTTGGTCCTGTTAAAAAATTTGTGTGCTCTCAAATTCATCGGGGTAACTGTGATGAAAAGTTACCAGTTAAAAAATTTGCATGGTAACTGAAAGTATACCGACTGTATTAGCACCGAACAGACTAAAGGGAACATATTAGCTACTGTAACATCTCCTCCAAAGAGAACAACACAGACCTGCAAATGCACCAAAAACCCCAATGAATTAATTAACTTCAAATCATGATGCGTAGGGCCAAAGACTGAACTATGCACTTGTGTCACTACTGATGTTAATTAAGAACACCTAGAGACCGTAAGCTTTAACCCATGAGCCATAGATAGAATTGTCATCATCTTGTTCCTGATAGGATGTCCTGCTACCAACTTGAATTTAAATCAGGTAAAATCTTGTATGTTTGATCTGCTTTGTATTTGGTTGTTTATTAATGAAAATGATTACTTGCTTACCAAAAAAGAAAAGTGTAGTGAATAGAAATGGAAAGAAGAACAGGGAACTGGAAAAAAGAACAGGGAACCTTTTCTGTCCCCTCCAGAAAACAATCAGGAATCGGAAAAATCAAGAATTGAGTTGCTCATTCCGATTTCCATGGTTGCTAGTGCTACGTTGAATTTATTAAATCTGCAAGCAGGTGTGAGTTTGAGGAAGAAAACCCAGGTTGGAATTTGATTCCATGTATCTCTCCATTACCAAAATTAACCAAGTTCAGAATTCCATTATCAAAATACAAGTTACAGCCAAGAAAATCCAGCTCAATACACTACACGAACCTTATTAAACGAAATTTTTTAATTCTTCCCTACACGAACACACTATGACATTAACATGAAAATAAAAGGCATAAAAATCCACCATTCAAAACACAAAAAGTTCAAAACTTTACCAACAAAAAACACAATAAAATAAAACCAGATGAATAACAACAAACCCAGATCCAAAAAACCAATACCCACTTAACAAAAGTGAAGAACAAACAAATCCCAGATCATAAAAACAGCTAAATCAATTAAAATCAATAGATCTAGACCCAAAAAGTTTACAGACCTTGACCGAGGCGGCGCCAAGAGGACGAAGATTGTCAGAGGCAGCAGCAGCATAAGTCGATGAAGAATCGAATCGAATCGGGATCCATGAAATCGAGGGCCTCGATTGCTTCCACCACCACCAGGTCTTAAGCTAATTGCGGTCTGGTCAGTCGGCCTAACAACTAGCTACTCGAAACGCGAAACTGGGAGATAAAATTAGGGTTGGAAGAACGTCGGAAAATAAAAATCCGGACCATTATCATAAGATATGAATCACAGTGTTTGCATCCAATAAACTTGATTAAGAAAACCGCACTTCAAATCTGAAAGAGAAAGGGAGAAGTTTCTTCTGGTTATGAAGAGAGAAAACAAAGGAGGATAGAGAGAAACCTATGAATGGTTTTAATTGTTGCTGAAACTATTTGGTTATGGCGCTCAAATTTACTGATTTGGTTATGGCGCTCAAGTTTTTGGTGTTTTGGTTGATGGCGCAAAATGAAAATTTCAGTCTCTCTCTAACTTTTTGTTTGGCGCTCACAGGAATAAGGTTTTTCCTTTTCTTTTTTCACTGTCTTTGCCCAACTATAACAGATAATATTATTTTAATGCTAGTATACCATTTTAATGGTATACCCAGTATAGATTTAGAAAACCTCCCATTTTGGTAAGAATATGTTGGAGTATGCAGTTTTTAAGGGGTTTGACGTGTAAATTTAGTATTTAATTATTTGTTATTGTTACTTTATACTTTATAGTAATATTTTGTGTTAGCTATAGTCTTGATTTGACTCACAAATTCTACCCGAAAAATAATTTTCTTTTGAAATTTATACTTCCTTCGGGTTTTTTAGGTACCCAATTATTGTAGTCTCGTGTTTATATGATAATGATAAAAAGAGGTAGTAAAATAATGGACAATAGTGGGTAACTTAAGATATATGATAGAAATGTGTAATTATTATGATAAAAGGAGTAACACGGTGAAATATATATATACAGAGTACTAAAAATAGAACAAAGTTTAAGTAGGTAGAACAAACAAAACAAACCCCTTCTTAAAAGGTGATTAAATAGGAGGTGGTATTTATCCTCATTTCTTACTTTAATGAAATAAATTGATCACATGAATCAATTGCATTTCACTTTAAAAAATAGGATAAACAATAATATATTAGGTTATTTAGCAAACGATATACTTCTCGTCGTTCATAAATACTCGCAATGTTTGTCACTTTCACGCATGTCAATGCACATTTTAGATCGTCAATATCTTAAATTTTCTTTCAAACAAAAATTATAAAAAAGTTGATCTTTTGAAAATATGTATTGAGACGAATCTAACCAGATCTCGCATGACTATGTTTCATTTGACATATAAATTACCAACAATAGTCAAAGTGGAATATACGAATAGTGTCAAAATATCAAACGTTGCGAGTATTTATGAACAGAGGAAGTATTAGTTTAAGATATCTTCCTTAAGTATAAAAAATATTATCTTGGTCTTAGATATTAAACAAAGAGTTTACCGAATGGAGGAATTACTTGTGAATACTTACATATTAAAGAATTTAAAAAGAAATTAACTTATATATTCTGATGGTTTTATATATAAGGTTGCGTTCTATTCACCTGATTTTCACTTATTCTTCCTGAACTTATCTTATCTGAACTTAACTGAACTTATCTGAACTTATTGAAGCTTATCAAAACTTATTTTAGTTATAAATTGTACTTGGTCAAACCTTATTTTTTCTGAACTTATCTTATCTGAACTTATCTGAACTTATTTTTCCTGAAATAAGTGGAAATAAGGTGAACAGAACAGGGCCTAAATCAACTTTTTTTTACCAAGTAATATTTTCAAATTAATTACACATACTGATTAAATAGTTATGTTCAATAATCATAATCAAACAACTAGTTATACTTTCTAATCAAATAATCTCTACATTCCATAATGTTCCTCACTTTTTTATAATATGTGGTCTCCAATGCACTACTTTGAACATTGATAGTTTTAATTTTACATTAGTAAAAGTTATAAAAAAATATTTAAAATTTAGAAAATTTACATTGAAATAATTTCAATGAGATCCGACAAATTAATTTTCTATTATTTATACTAATAGTTAAACATAAAAAGTTAATTTGACCATATATGAATTATTAATAATAATTAAACATGAGGATCATTATATTATGGAATGGAGGTTACATTTTATCAATATATAGTCATGTTTCTTAATGATAATATGATTAGTACGTAGTCTTATACACAAGCGATCTCATAGGAAAACTACTTTAAAGAATTTAATTAAGGAGTTAAATATGATATATATATATATATATATATATATATATATATATTAAAAGATACAGCTTGACCGACACGTAATTATAGCTCGGAGAGCGAGTTGAATTTATTAAAATAAGATGAAAGTGATATAGTAGGTACCTGAATTTATTTTAATTTCTTTCCAACTAGTTTGTGCCCGTGCTATTGCACGGATACCTATAAAAATACCCCTTTACTGGATTCCTGGATCCGTCCCTCTTTTACAACCATTTTTCAATAACATGAATGAATCAAATGAATGGAGAATGAATTATAATCCTCCAAATGAATAACTTAATTGAAAATATTAAGAAAAACATATAGAAACTTATTTGGCCTAATAATACACAAGTCCACCTATTGGACCAACCAAACACTCAGGCAAAGGTGTGGTATACCTCTTCTTATCACTGCAATAGGAGTATGTCAGTTATTGCCTCCTAAACTCCTCATAGTCTCGTAATCCTTCAAGTGTTATTTCACCGCAACCTGATGGAATTTGTATTGGGTCGAATGCACACCCAACGGTCACAACGCCGGTGAATTCGGCCACAAACGGATCATATCCGTGGTTGATCTTATACCGGCCTCCATCGGTAGCCCAATCCGATCCATCCCATATAGTAGCAATCAACTACATGCATGGGCTTAGACGGGTAATCCCCAAACAACAAAATTTCATCTAAAATAAAAAAAGCAATTCGATTGATAGAGAACATATATGGTTCTGAACCTTCTGAAATCAAAACCCTATAAACTGCATGCAGCTTGCCCCCTCTGGAAATTTCGAATGTGCACTCTTCTTGTGTTGCCGTGAACCATGGTACAAAAGGGCAAATAAAGCTTTTATAAATTGAGGAGAGAGAGAGAGAGAGAAAGTGTACCATAAATTTAGGTGGTTTTTGTTTTTACGTAAGTTTTATTTGGGAAGTTATTAAACGGGAGTTTGTTTCTTCAATTTTTAAATTTTTTAATGGTTGTTTGGGAGAGATTTAAGTACTTTTGGCGGAAGTGTATAGAATTGCTTCATTGGAGATTTGGAGGCCTCACATAAGCCAATGACGTTTTTATTATTATACTCCCTCTGTCCCTTAATACTTGCACCGTTTTGACTTTTTGCACTATTTACATAATTCACTTTGACTTTATTTTATTTATAGTATATGAAAACAAATCTTATTATATAATATATTGTTGGTTTCATCTTAATATGTATTTTCAAAATATTAATATTTTTATAAGTTTTTATAATATGTAGTTACAGATATTGGTGGTCAAAGTTGTGCATTGGCATGCGTGTCCAGTCAAAACGGTGCGAGTATTAAGGGACGGAGGGAGTATAAGATATGTAAGAAAAAATATAATCATGTGGGTATTGTTTATTTCGTCTCGGCCAGTATTTTAAAAATATCAAAAATGTATATTTTTTTCCTAACATGTAATTAGAGATGTTAACGCTACAAAATGTGCATTGGCAAGTGTACGTGCCCAAAAAAATGGAAAACTTTCAGGAACGTAACAAAGGAAGTACAAGATTACATATACTTAACTTGACGTGTCGTACGTGAATATATAGTTTGGTTAAATTCGTGTTTGTATTGATTTTATACGTACGTACAAGCACACTCATGTCTTATTTCAATCAAAAATTTATAGTCAATATTATCTTCGTAGTGGAATAGGGACCATAAGTTATTTAGTGTTTAATTAGTGACTGAAATTTAGTTGGTAATAAAATTGCGACGTACTAGAATTTGTGACAGAACATTAACTGTAACTAATAAGTGACAGAAAATTAGCTAGTCCTTGTTTTGTAACTAACGCATTGCAACTGAAATCTTGTCTGTCGCTATATGGGGATTGAAATTGTTTTATATCAAAATAGTGACTAAAAGTATTTCTGTAACTATTTAGTGACTGAAATTTGTGACTGGAATTTTGTTGGTAATTAAATAGTGACTAAAATTATTTAAGTAAATAATTAGTGACCAACGTATGCTTGGTAGGTAGTTTGTTACAGATTGTTGTGACTGAATGATAATCCGAAGCTAAATAGGGACCGAAAATACTTCCATACCAAAGTGGCGACTGACACTTGACCAGTAGTAATTTAGCAACCGATATTTGTACGGTTACAAAAATCCGTCGCTAAATGGTCATTTTCTTGTAGTGACAAGCGGTCGGATGTGATATATACTGATGCAATTCCGGTCAGTCCAAAATTTCTCGAGAGACTGGAGGGTGATTGGGGGGGAAAATGACGAGCAGGAGGTTAAGGCGGTGTTCTTGATAGCTGCACTTGGGATGGTTCTATGTCCAACACAATGTGGAAGATTGAGTGCGAGTATGTTATATGAGTGCACACTTGAAATGCAGGCACGACAATATGATTGGTGCAAGCTATTATATGATTTCTTCATTGATAGGGCCAAAGTCTTTTGTAGGGACTTCTACACATATGGGTGGACCAAAGGAGTAGGTGCCTGTATCTAGTAGTGAGATGTGGTATTAAAAACAGTATAATTTTGTTGTTAATTACCTTTTGGGAGATTGTAACATTTGTTTGATTCCAGATTTTTTATCTTGATCGTCTCGATAGGATTCCCGTGCAGTGGGGCGTTTTCCCTAGGCTGAAGGCATGGGACATGAAGGATATTATAGAAGCAAAATAAGCTGACCGAGAATCCGGAATAAAAGTGGACTACGGTTGTCTTGGGGTTAGTATAACGTATCTTTATCGTATGTTTGAGGGATTATTTAGTGAAGAATATTATGTTTTAATATAACAAAGGAAAATTTGGTAATATTAATCCAACCTTTTGCCGATTTTCTTTTATTAAGCCCACCTACGACATATTTTTTAATAATCCCACCTTTACCACCCAACGTCTTTTATTGGGCCCAACACGTCATAAACCTATTGTCAGCGGTAATATATCCCTACGTGGAAGTACTCTCTCTAGATGTATTCAGTCATCATCATCAATTCATCACCATCTCGATGATTTTTTCACCAGTTATCGGTCACTTAAGCCCAATAAAAGTCGTTGGGTAGTAAAGGTGGGATTATTAAAAAATATGTCGTAGGTGGGATTAATAAAAGAAAACCGGCCAAAGGTTGGATTAATATTACCAAATTTTCCTATAACAAAAGGCTACATAAATACAGGTGATTTATATGTTTTATTAATATGGTTAAGATTTAAAAAAATAGTAAAAGTTTATAATTAGAGTACTATCTAAATAATAAAATCCGTTGTCTTACCATTGTTTAAATAATTATTATGATTAATAATTAAAGTACCATCTAAATATCAAAGTCCATTGTTTGACCAAAATTTGAATGTAAAATCTACCATTTTAAAAGTTTATATTATGTGATAGCGAGGAGCATTATTAATAATGTACTATTTGAGTAAACGTTCAAAGACATTATATTGTATAAAAACTCTATTAATTCTAACACTATCCGCAGCAGTGTATCAATTTTTGAATGTTACAACAGTATGTATTTATAATATACAAAACTTGCAGATTTAACCAAATGATAATCTAAAGAGTGACCGTAGATTCCACAAAAAATCTCTATGTCTAATAACAATTTGTTACTTGTATGTTGTAGTGTGTTGTTGTTGCATATGGGGATACACAACACCCGAGGGCCACCAAGGATAGTGATGGTCCTGCTGAAGAGGTGAATTGGAAGTTCATATATGGTGTTATTTTGAGTTGATATTTGTTTTTGAGTACGATTATTGTTCTGTGACATTTCCAGGTATTTGTTCCGGCATTCGAGAATGAAAAACTCAGGCTAAAACCAAGGAAGAAAGGAAATAGTGAAAGAAATCCAATGAAGATGAGGAAGTTGGCTAAAGAGAGGAAAAAAGAACAGAGTATCGAGTTTGAACGATTGGAAATCGATATGGAAACTGTCAATGAGGAGCCTACTTTCACCCCCAACTCGAACTCGACATCAACCCCCAACAAAGGCGACACCTCCTCGTCCTCCTCCTCCACCCACACGAAAGGCGACACCACATCCTTCTTCTCGTCTTCCACCAAAGCTAAGACCTCCTCCTTCTCCTCCACCACCCCTTCCAAAGGTTACGCCACGTCCTCCTCCTTCTCCTCCACCAACCCCACCAAAGGTTATACCACCTCCTCCTACTTCTCCTCCATTGCCCCCACCAAAGGTTACACCACCTCCTCCTCCTTCTCCTCCACCACCCCCACCAAAGGTTACACCACGTGCTCCTCCTTCTCCCCCACCACCCCCATCAAAGGTTACACCACGTGCTCCTCCTTCTCCTCCACCACCCCCACCAAAGGTTACACCACCTCCTCCCCCCCCCCCCCCTTATCCTCACCACCCCCACCAAAGGTTACACCACCTCCTCCTCCTTCTCCTCCACCACCTCCACCAAAGGTTACACCTCCTCCTCCTCCTCCTCCTTCTCCTCCACCACCCCCACCAAAGGTTACACCTCCTCCTCCGTCTCTGCCTCCGCCTCCACCCCCACCAAAGGTTACACGTCCTCCTCCCCCTCCACCACAACCAAAGGTTACACCATAACCTCATCCTCCTCCACCCCCACCGAAGGTTACACCTCCTCCGTCACCTCCCCCTCCATCCCCACAGCCTCATGGTTTGGTTAAGGATAAAGGCACAACTACCGTTTGTGCGTTGTCATCCCCTCCATCGACACATATCAATCCATGTGAACAGAGGAAGGATGGAATCATTGCTTCAAGCGCCATACTTTTTCAGAGGACACGTCCACGCCGTGGGAGGAAAAAGAGGGTTTCCTTATATGAAAAAGTTAGTGGGTTGTCTACAACTGAAATGAAAAAATTCAGCTATAACCTGATTGAGTTTGTCAACCACAACAATGGTTTACTGTCTGGCCGCGGTAGTTTGAAAGGAATGAGGTATTTATGAATTACTTAAGTCTGTAGATGAGAATGCGTCATTTTATAGTGTTTTAATCAATGAATGGTTATGATTGTGTTTTGTAGCCTTATGGTGATGATTAAATGTGGCGATGGGAGCAATGTGAACATGAACCAGTGTAAAAGATTGGCACAGCTGAATGGTTGTGTTCATAAGCAGGTAACTTTTGTTGTGTTTATAGTAGAGTTTTTATTATATTCCACCACTCCCATCAATATTAATATTAAGTACTATCTTACATTAATATATACTGGAGAACCAGAATATTATTTTGTACTATCTTACATTAAAATATATGGACACCTTGAACATTATTTTGTACTATCTTGCATTAAAATTTGTGGAGAACCAGAGTATTATTTTGTAGTAACGCGTAACCTTTTATTACTATACAAGAACCCATTAATGTTTATAGTGGTATCTTGTAACAAATATCGAACATATTAAAATCAGAGTTGACCTTATCATAGTCAATATATAAGTTTGTTTGTTGAAAAGCAATTCTTGACATTGTAGTATGTAGACACGGTTGCAAGACTTTAAAATGC
Organism: Spinacia oleracea; assembly: GCF_020520425.1. Lineage (NCBI taxonomy): Eukaryota > Viridiplantae > Streptophyta > Magnoliopsida > Caryophyllales > Amaranthaceae > Spinacia > Spinacia oleracea. Next base: position 15,673,548 of record NC_079488.1, on the reverse strand, counting down.
CACGTGGTCCGGCAAATATCTGGGGAGGAGTTTGCGTTACATGTTAACTTTTGCCTTCTCGGTAATTTTACTACATTATTAATTGACTTTTTACTTATTTTACTAGTTCTTACAATTTAAGTCCCCGCAAATGCAGGAAAAGGTCACGAAGTTTGCTTAGAATTGCCGTGATGGTGTGCATATGCCCACGGTAGATCACATCAGACTAGCAGATTGGATGTCAAAGGAGAGGAAAAAGATGGTGGTTGCATGTCATTTAGATGAAGAAGAAAAGCACACCCAATTGGGAACTATATTTTCCCGAATATCGAAGGTTCAATAATCCGACTACTTATTCACTTTGATCATTTTTTATCATGATTAGGAGTGGATGTACTTATATGTATAATGGTCTATGGTTTGTTACCTTATGTTATCCTGCAGTTGTTTATCCCAGCACTTGAAAGCTTGGGACCCCATACAAATCATTGGTGGTGTCTTGTTATATCTGCAGACCCACCAACCATATATGTCATTTACTCCTTGATTCCCAATCCTGTGGATGAGCGTAAAACGAAATTGATGAACTGGTAAACTAAGATTGCATCCTCATTACTGCATGTTTTCATTAAAAGTAAAAATCTGTTAATTCGAGGATCCCAAACATTTTTTATTGTTGCAGCTTATTGGTGTTGACAAACTCCTTTTGGTGGGGAAGATGGAAAAATTTGGGGCGAGCTTCTTAATTGACAAAGGAGGCGAATGGATATAGACATCCAGAAAGACAAGTAATGTTTAAGTATAGTGTTTGAGTTTGTTTGTGTTCGTATATATGTGTAATTCCAAATCATATTTATTGTATCTCCGCCATAGTTGCGGTGTCTGGATGTTGATATCCATTAAGGAGTTTGTTGAAGGATGCGAGGAGCTCCGCATAAAAGACTTGGAGGAAGCGCGATGGTTTTTGTTGACCCAGGATATTCTGTCTCTGTTTAACTTGGAGCGAGATAGGATAAAACAGATGGCGAACGATGCTAACGTAAAAAAAGTGTAATTCCTTATGATCAGTTTAGTGTACACTAGTAGTTGATAATATTATTGCTCCCATTTTCAGAATAGCCTAAATGATAAAAATGGAAAAAGGTTTTATACGGCAATATCCAGAAGGCCCAAATGAAGTAAAATGTATTTGGCCCAGTTGATTAAAAATGTCCTTGTAGGACAGCAACTTGGAATGATATTTGTCTAGGATTTGGTTGGTTCCTCACCCTAAATCGTTAACTCATAATCTTTAAAAATAGTGGCAAGAGTTTAGGCCTATTTACTTGTTCAACACAGAATACTAGTGAAGTTGTGGTCATTGTCATAGAGGCCAAGATAATGTAATGAGTAATTAGTTTCCGATATATTATTCTCTTAAATCTACATGTTTTAATAATAATTATTTAACCGCTTTTAGCCAACACGTAAATTAATGGTTACCACCATTAATATGTTTGAGTATATATATTAGAATTTTTAGTGGGTAAAATCGTGTTGTTATTTATTTTCATTTATTAATATGAACTGTGTCATCGTGGTTAGGATTTAGGGTTTCACGTACCTACAAAGCACGGTCACCAAAAAAATATAAGGGTTAGTATACATGCTTTGTTTTCCTATTGGTTATGAACTTATGATTGATAAATTAGGGCTTGAAATGTATTGTTGCGAGCAACTCATTCATTCAACGTCTCTAGTTTGTCGATTCATACACGTACGAACTCCAAAGTGATACCATCCATTAATTATTATTACGTGGTATCTTGATGGATTAATGCACAACCTTGTTTTGAATTCCAATCAACTATCATTGAAACCTAAATCAGTATTTGGTAATGAGTTGGGTCTTTATTTTGGTTGGGTTATCCCATGACTTGACCAAAATCCATAACTCATGTCGACTAGAATAATCATATAGATCAAACTATGGCTTGACCGTTAGATGTAAAATTTGATGTAATTGCAAAAACTGGGATTTTATCTGGAGTGATTGTTACCTTTTTAGGATTACACTTCCGTTCCTTGAGTACCAGTATCTTAAAAAATAAATGTCTAATTAGTTATGGAGTTATATAATTTAGGGTTACACTTCTGTTCCTTGAATATCGGAAGTCTAAATAATATATTTCTAAATAATTTAGGAGTTTTGGGGAAATTATAACATATATATATGCAAAAAATTTCGATTAATTTATATATATAAAAAGTTCCTAGTAATAAAATTCAATACTAAATATTTAATAAAACGATAGTAATAATGTTTAATAAGATACATTATTGGGTTACGTAGAATTTTATATAAGTGTCATGATGTATGTTATCTATCTATCTTGTATTTGATTTTACAACACTTATAGTCAAATCTGCACCACCCTTTCAAATCTACAAGACTACTAGACTACTAGGTGCCATTTTAATAGACAAGTAGGGGGTAGAGCTGTCAAAACAGGTCATCGGGTTGGGTTTGGGTCGGGTCATCTCGAGTCTCGGGTCATGATCAGGTCGGGTCGTGTCGGGTCAATATTTCATTCGGGTTGAGTTCGGGTTCGGTCGGGTCGATTTCAGGTCGGGTCATATCTGGTTTTTTCCTATCCCGGGTTCAGGTCGGGTTCGGGTCGGGTTACATTTCGGTCAGGTTTGATTTCGGGTTCAGGTCTTATCGGGTCGGGTTTAAGTCGGTTTGTAGCAGATAATTTCGGGTTCGGGTCTTATCGAGTCGGGTTTAAGTCGGTTTGCAACACAGTTATTTTCGGGTTCGTGTCTTAGTTTGAATCGGATAATAATCAGATCAAATAGAATTCAGATCGGGTCACTCTCAAGGACGGGTCAAACTCGGGTGTGATAATTAACCTATACATTTTAATTATTTTATATTCTAAAAAATTTTGTTTAACTTATTTTAGAGTTAAAATTTTCAATATCTAGCAATAAATAATTAAAATAGATTTATCAATGTAGTTAATATTTGGTCGTGTCATTGAAAACTCGGGTAAATCGGGTAGCGGGTTGTCACAAGTCGGGTCAATAACAGGTTTCATCGAGTTACAATCGGTTTTGGGTTGACATCGGGTCGGGTATCGAATCGGGTTCGGGTCATTGTTCGGTCGGGTCAGTTCGGTTATCGGTCATTTTCGGGTCGGGTGTCGGGTTCGGGTTCGGGTGTTACAAAATCGGGTTAAAATCGGTTATCGGTTTTTTCGGGTCGTGTACAGGTCGGGTTTCGGATTACCTATTTTACCGTAATTTCGGGTCATGATCGGTTACGGGTTCGATCGGTTCAGATCGGGTTTTCAGGTCGGGTCAGTTTTTGACAGTTCTAGTAGGGGGTAATATAATAGGTCAATATTCTACTAGGGGCCAACAATGTTAGGACACACATCTCTTGATAATTTAATTAAAATATATACATTGTACGTATCCTCAAATTGAATTTCTAGAAACTAAGTTATATAAGAAGGCAAGATCCCTGATCCATAGTCCTTCAAAAATCAAGAAATAGCTAACCAAGTATAAAGCTTCCCACTACATCATGGTTGATCCATTTAATCCTGTGTTAATCAGATTACTGTCCCCCATTTCCATTATTTACACTGACCCTCTTATCCGAGAAATGGCTGAAGCAAATCACAACCATCTTAATTTTTATCTGGATGAAAATAAGGTCGATACCTTTGATGCCATACCAGTCGATGTCATTCGTAACATAATACGCAACTAAAATACATCTATTGAAGAGTATAAGGAGATGAAAACACTCAATGATGCATTTGAGGTACGCCCTGCGCATCTACCCAACTTGTCTGACCTATTTGGTCTTAACGAAGCGTTCAAGTTGTCCATTTGGCGTGCTTTAGAAAAACTTGATGAGACAAATTCCAACAAATACCTACCTGATTACGTCTTGAATATGGTTGATACGCGGCCAGCTATTGATTGGATTGGGCCATTGTACTTGATAGCTGGACCAACTACCACTACTACAAAAATAGGAATATAGAGCGGTTCAAATAGACTTTATAAAGCGCCTTAAGGCGCTCTCCAGCTCAACGCTTTATAAAGTTTATAAAGCGGTTGGAAGAGGCGCTTTAATTCCTGATCATACATGACGGTTCTTTGAGAAAGGCGCTCTATATACTCCCTCTAAAATCAATAAATGAAGAAGGAATATAGAGCGGTTATCATACTGAACTGTTAAATAAACCTAACAATACAAAACACTTTCCATAGACAATTGTCTTATATACTATCTCGTCTACATTAAGATACAGAATAGTTGTCGTAGACAACTGTTCTCTATACCCCTTTATTTTATTATGTGCAATTATTATTTCTGCCCCATTTTGGCAATCTATTTATTGGAATGCTACAAGAATTATTCAATTACCACAAAAAAGATACATTAACACAAATAAATCAACTTATATTCCTCAAAAGCAAAATAACAACAACAAAAAAGGCGTACTTTTTTTTGGGGAATTTATTAGCAATGAAAAAAGGTGTACAACAACCCCAAAGCCTCAAAAGCAAAAAGAAAAAAACGACAACAAGCTGTTTACACCTCAAGAGCAAACAATTAAGCATTAGTTGCACTTGCTGGAGTTTTGCAACTCTGGGGAGAAAATTTTCCATTCCTCTGCACTTCTGCAGTCACAGATTGTAAATACATTCAGCAAGCATATTAGGTAGAACTTGAACTCGAGACTTGCTTTCTAACTGCATCTAACCACCACTGCAAATCTTCAAACCCTCTAGCATCTCTTAAACAGCCGCTAGTGCGCAAGTAATCTTGTTTACCATTTGGATTCTGCTGGTATTAAGAGCCCATGATTTCATCGAGAATAAGGCAATGCAACTGTGAATTTCTGACAATTATTTTACTGTTTCCGCTGATGGTGAACCTTTCATTTTCTGACTTGTATCAGAGTGGAAAATCTTGCCTTGGAGATGCAATATACAAATAAATGTACAACGCAGAGATTTTCTCAATCCCCCATCTGATATTTCACTCAATTGTCACTATTATTCCTGGATCATCAGATTAATCATTATTATTATTAACCCTCTATAAACAATTCCTAATTCGTATTTCCTAATACCCCCAAATTCCACCAAATTTAACACTAAAAACGATTGTTTCTAACCACCAACACAAAAAAAATCTCACCTTGACGCTGCCAGGGCCGTCGCGAACGAAATTCCGACGGATAATCTTCATAGTGATAGTATGGTTTGATTTTCCCTCTCATCATTTTGATTTAGGGAAGAACAAGACGAGAGAAAACAAAAGAATTTATAATTGCAGAAATATAGTTGAGAATAGGTGGAGAACGATAAACCACTAGCAGCTCTAAATAGCAGAAGTGAATTGATTCAAATCACAAAGCTCACCAAACAAAATTTGAGGAGAATGAAAAAGTTCAGAAAAGAGGATCGAATTTGAAGAGACGGCTAGAGGAGGTGAAGTTGTAAAGTTAGGTTTTTAATTTATGATCTTCTAGTTAATTATTCCATATTTGGGTGTAGAAATAACACAGAGATCAGAGAACTAGAAAAGAATGGGATATTAGAGAATATACTTCCTCCATTTTTTTTTAATTGCACCATCTGGGATTTCACGCTTACCAATGCATTATTTTAATCACTAATATCTCTCATTATACCTTTTAAAAAATTATAAAAATTTGATCATTCGAAAGTATATTTCGAGACGAATCTAACAAGATCCCACATGAATATATTTTTCGTTACATATAAATCACAAAAATTAACTATATAAGAATATGTGAATAGTGATAAAACCAAGATGGTGCAATTATTAAAAAATGGAGGAAGTATTTGATATGGAGGAGGTTTTGTAGTGTGGCTGCTTGAGTAGTGTGAGGGTTTGGAGTTAGGTTTTCATTTGAGGGGAAATGAAATCTTATTTATTTATTTATTTTGGTAAAAGATATTAAGCGGTTGTATCAGAACACCGCTGCATATTGTAGAAAATTTATTTGTTGAATTAATTACTTATTGAGAGAACTTCACAAAAAACAGGTATCAAGATAGGCGCTTTGTATTATTTTTCTCACATAACAATGAACTAAGAAAAGCGTACTCTATACTTGCGGAAAGCGCTCTTCTAACTTAACCGTTTTATATCTTGCGTTTCTTATTCTAACTTTTGTAGTAGTGTACGATCCATATGGCATCTTGCATGGATGTCGTCCATGTTATGGAAATGCATCTCGATACTAGTATAACGTTTTTTGAAATATTCTTGCTAGACCACATTGTAAGGGCGCATGAGGTATTCATTAGGTGTGAGAATTATGCGAGGTGGCCTGGTTATTTCCATGTACCGAATTGGTCTAGGTTTGTTTGGAAAATTAGGGGAATGACAAGGGAATCATTCATTCAAAATTTTCAGCTTATGTACGCCATACATCGACCAGTCGTAGTTGTTATACTGGAGTCGCGATTGTCCTTTGAAAACATTGAAGTAATTGTTAAACTCCTACCCGCGAGGTATGTTTATTCCACTTTTGACCCAGTTGGTTTTGGTCGTGGAGTGGTAGTCTTATGGATGGATGTATTTGTTAGCATTGTTATTGGATATCATTATAGGAGGGAAACCATGGTGGTGGAATTTGCTTTCGAGGTAACACTCTTATAGATTAATTTATACTTTATCACATTTGCACATAAAATGTTTATTTATGTATGTATTGACTTACTATACAGCGCATTGCACTGAGACCATCGGCGAGGCGTAGATTGTTCTTGGGCGAGGATGCTGGAAGTTCATCCACAAACTCACGTGATTTTCTAGATTAATAAGAACGTAGAATAATATATGGTCGTCTGTGTTAAACTAAGTATGACAAAATTGTAACGTGTGCGGTTGGTATCATCTTGTTATGTCTAATGTTTTCTATATATAATAATAATTAAAAAATAATAATTATTAAATAATGATAGTGTAGTCAATTGTTATTATTTGTGTAAATGATTTATATTCAATTAGCTAACGGAATGATGTCACTTGTCCAACCAAACTCCGTTGCTTTAGGGAAATTGTGAGATTAGTAAATTAAGTGTAACAAAAACATTAAAGCATAGGACACAAATACACAATCAGCACATGACACAGAAAAATGTTTAATGAAACGCACGTAAACATTGGGCCATAACATACAAAAAGGATATTGTGTCATTTTATCTTAATTAACATCACTTTTCACGACATAATAAATTATTGCTATTTTCCCCCTTAATAGGTACCATAGTTTTACCCATAATAGGTAACAAACTTGTCTTAATGGATAAAGACGTATAAAATAGAATAGTTAACAATATTGGCACCTTGAACAGTGTGTAAATCAGTTAACAATTCCCCTTGATGCATAAATTCAATATCGTTAGGTTGTACACACATTGCCTCAGCATAAGCAACATACACCTTTTCCAGTTTGCCTGTAACTTTAGCCTCCACTAGATAATCTATCGGTTTGTTATAGACTGGAAGGATTACAAACCTCTTAACATAAGAATTTACGTTCATTCCCTCGACCTGTAAAAATAATATCGGAGTTTAGCATAAAATAGTAAAAATAATATATACAAGGTACAATGATTAAAGTGTAGTTTGTCCTTACGTGGCCTTTGACACTAAAGACTTCTCCGTTCTTAATGTTTAGTTCTTTAACCGTTACTTTGATTTTTGGAAAACCTTTATGTCCTGCCCTAGTGATTGAAATATCTTGGCCTGGATAACCAATACGACTCGCGTAATCATTGTGGATTCTGAGCATAGTTTCATCTGGGTGGAGTACGTATTTAACACCTGGATCATCTTCTGACTCGCTCCTAACATCGTGACCATGCCGAGGGGTGGGACAGGCGGGGAAAATGGTACTGGAGAGTATGGGAAATTTGGAGTAGGTTCTAATTTGAGACCCCAATTATAAAGGTTTGGTGACCGACTTGAAGAAGTGGATGAGTACGCGTCAGATGATGTGCTAAAGGGGTTTGACGTGGCTGAAAATGTGATGGAAGTGTGTGTGGAGTCGTTTGAGGAAAATGAAATGAATGACTCGTTCGAGTCCGACGAGCCAGACGATGGGTATGCAGGCAAAACAGAAGGAGGGTTAGAGGATAAACTATAACCATAAGAAACAGACATTCTTTTCGAGGATAGGTCGACAAATGGGCTTATTTGGTAAATAAATAATGATAATGACAAAGACACAAGAAAAAGTGGGATTTTGTATTAAACATAGTTGTTCTACTTATAGTGTTGTCTCTAAAACCCTAGAAAGGGAATGTGTAATACCCCAAATTTTCGGTTATTCCCCATAAAAAATTTAGTATTTCAATTGATTTAAAATAAAGATTTTAGTAATTTTAATTAAGTAAATTATAAAACCGATTTCGATATTATATTTGGATAGTTTTTTTTTTTTTTTTTTTTTTATATATATTTGAAACTAAATAAGGAGTATTGAATTGTCTAGTTTGTTAAAACCCTAATATGGACCTAAAGTATAAATTAAATAACCTATTATATCCAAATTCATGGCCTACTCTAATTAGAGTTCTCAAAGTAATCCCTCGTTATCTCCCTTGCCTTCATCATCACCAACTCATAATCACCATTCTCAACCTCCCTAATTTATAGATCGCTTCTGTTTCAGACTCCGTAGCACGCACCACCGCATCCACCACCGCCACTATTACCTTTGTCTAAACCGAACCACCGGTTTATTAGTGAGCCTCCTCTGTTCCTTTCTTTGTTTTTCTTTTACTCTACATTCTTTTCCTTTTATCGTTTTCAGTATACAACACATGTAATGGGAAAGTAGTTTTGTATGTTGCTTTTATGAAACAAAGAAAACAGTTTTCATGGCTCGATTGTTGGCTTCTGATCCTTTTCACTTACTCTTTGTATTGCCGTAGCATTATTAGAAGCTACTTATTTTATTTTGGTTTGTTTTAATTTATTATCAAATTATGAAACTAATATTTTTTTTATTTCACTAAAAATATTAACTTTTGCAACTTCATTGATTGTAAAGTTTGTATGTTTGTTTGTGTCTTTTAGTAGTAACATGTTTGAGAAAGTTATGTCGTTTATTAGATGGGGATTATCAGTCACGACCTCATCTATACTTGGTAGAATGATGCAATACCTTTTATTTTATTTGTTCGTACATGGACCCTATATAGGAATTCACAAGGATACTACTAGTTTTGAGATTTTAAGCGCTCAAGGTAATTTTCAATATCCATCATTTTAGATACCGTTACAAAAGTATTTTGTACATATCTATGCGTTATTATGTGATAGGGTGATTAAGTGTGGTGTATATTAGTTGTGTTATTTGAGCTATAATCATATCTAGTACGAACTAGTATTATTATTATGAGGTTGCTATTTGAACGCTACAATTATTTTATGAAATAGCTATTGATTCTTGTTTTAAATGTGGAATTTATTGATTAACTTGGACTTATAATATGTTTACTGGCATGGGGTTTGTTGTAAACTACTACGTAATGGAGTTATGTAAGCATTGGGAGCTCTTGAAATAAGAAGTGTCAACGGGATAAATGTAACTGAATGTCCTAATTGCTAAAAGGACTTACTGTGTTTTGGTTGTTTCATGTAACTACATGTATTACGTGTCTTAACCTTATTAAAATACTAACGACGTAAAGTGTAATCTCCAAGGGAAAAGCCCGTAAGGGTTAGGAACATGTTGTATTTCTAGATGTTTTTCTATCGGTGTACTTTAGTGGAGATCCGGTAGGCTTCTAGTAGGTTTCTATTATTCTGTTAAACTTTCTGGTTAGTTTTCCTCCTAATTCTATCGGTGCGCGGTCGCGGAGACGATAGTCAATTAGTGAGGGGTGTGCACACTAGGGACATTATGTACTCATCTTACTTGGCCATTCTCAAGGGTTACGCACGACCCTTAGCGTTCCCTTTCCCTCACTTAATTAATGTTGATCTTATGTGATAAGTTAATAATGGAATTATTAAATTGGTACTTGTTGTTTAATTACTTACTTTATATACTCAAAACGTTTTCAAAACTAAAATTATTTATTTTACGGGATGGAGTTGGAATTACTCAGTTTATCTGAGTTTTGGGAGTTCGTCTCTCTTGTCTCTTTTCTATTTATTATTGCAGGTTGGTAAAGGTACGTTGCTACGAGTGAGGAGACGCTTAGAATAACTACCTAGTCAAGAGACAATTTATATTTCAGTTTAAGTTGGATTTTATTATTTATTTTATGGGAATTTGTTGTAATATTTTTATTGGCCGCCTTTTAGACCACTTAGTTATATTTTAACTTTAATGGTTTTAAATTGTTCTGTTGCTTTGCATTTATTTTCTATGGAGAATAAATGTAGCAGTAACACTCCCAAGGTTTGGACGATGATTTTACGAAATAAAAACAGGGTTTTTGATTATATAAAATGTGCAAATTTTGGGGTGTTACAGAATGCATGTGTCAATTGTAGTGATACATTTGGCGCCAATATAGAAAACACTAGGAGCAACTTGGCGCCAAAAACATGTAATAATACATAATTAAACCGGAATTATAAAGAGTGATCGGTTATTAATAACTAGTCTTATATGCAGGCGATGCGTGCGAATATAAGAAACAGATTTATGTTATTACATTTAAACCTGAAATAACATGTAAAAATATAATATAAATGCGAAGCATGCGAATATAATATAAATAATAAGTTAGATAGAACCGAACATATATAAACAGATTGATTAATATGGTAATAATTTATTTAAGGGGCTAAATTGATTATAATGTATTTGGTAGGTTGTCACTATATTATGTTTTCTATAAGTGTAGAGGGTATTTTAGTAATACAAATGGGACACCAAAAGTGGATTTACTAAAATAACCTAATTTCTTCCCTTATATAAATAGAGATACGATCCAGAGGCGTCAAATCGGCTCATCGGATGGGTTTGTGGGTTGTCCCATGAAAATTCGGGTCTCATCGGTTCTGGTATAGTTTGGGTCAATAGTTATAGGGATCAGATTGTGTTTGGATCGGGTTCATTCAGTTCGGGTCAATGGAAGGTCAATATTTGTCGTGTCCGGGTAAAAATCAGGGTTGAATCAACTTCGATTTTTGTCGTGTCGGGTTCTAAACGGGTTTTTGTATTGTCAAATACGGGACAAGTTACTTTGGGTCGGATAGACTTTGACTCGGGTCATATCATTTCGGGTCATTTAAGTACCCGTTCGACATCGGTTTGGGACATATCAGTTTGCTCTCAGGTTAGATCAATATGTCATTCTAGATGTGTTCAAGTCAATATCGATTTCATTGCCAAACCTTCTAACTCCCCAGTTTGGAGGGACATTTTAAAAGGACGGGACCTTTTGGAAAAAGGGATAAAGATAGGAATCGGAAATGGGGAGTCCACTTCGCTATGGTATCATCATTGGGTCGGTGATAAACCATTGTATAAGTTAATTAAAAAGGATATTCCGGAGTCGGTGGGTCATTTGTTTGTTAGGGATATAATAAAACAAGGACAGTGGAATTTCCAGAGAGTGGCTCACATTATACCAGAGTCTATTCAATCTGATATTTTAGCAACTCCATTGGCCAAAGTGTCTCACTGCAACGATTTCTTTACTTGGTCCAAGTTAGATGATGGTAATTTTTCTATAAAATCTGCTTATTCTCTTATCTGCAATTCCTTTTTTGAAGTTTCTGGGAATTACAACTTCGTTTCATGGAAAGCCCTTTGGAAAATCACGGCCCCTTTTAAATATAGAATGTTATTATGGAATTGTGTTCATGAAATTTTGCCAGTTGCAGATACTTTATCGATGTACATGGAGTCAATTTCTAGATATTGTAGTCGTTGCTCCTATATTCCTGAAACTCATCTACACTTATTTCGTGATTGTGGTGATTCAAGCATTCTTTGGAATTTCATTTTCCAACGTATTACAGTAGCCAAAGAAGTTTGCTTGAATTCTTTCTTTAATTTGAATTGGCAACAATGGATGGCTTATAATCTTAGTTTAAGCAGGAGTTGGAGAATGGTTTTCATTGTGGCTGTGTGGCATATTTGGAAGGCACGAAATAGAGCAGTGTTTGAGTTGAAAATGATCAAACCTTTTTCTGTCTATAATGCTTTTTATGTAGATTATAGGGAAAATATTTTAATGATGCAGGGAAAGGGAGCAGGAAACTGGTTGCAGAAGGCTCCAGCGTGGAAACCACCAGCACCAGGCTTTTTAAAATTGAACATAGATGGTAGCTGGAAAGAGAAAGATGAAGCAGGTGGTGGTGGTGTGTTTCGAAGCGAGACAGGAAATTGGTATATTGGTTTTGCGAGTAAATACAATGCCATTACACCACTTGCAGCAGAACTTTATGCGTTGAGGGAAGGCCTTCAAATGGCAGTCGAGTATGGAGTGCAAAAACTTGAAGTGGAAACGGATGCGGAGCTGTTGATAAAATTGTTGACATCAATGGAAGATTATTATCATCATGAATTGGCACCGGTTATCAAAGACGTAGCTTGCCTGATGACAAGATTCAGTTCTTTCTCGATCACCCATCTTCCAAGATTATTCAACAAGCTAGCTCATTGTATGGGGCAGTATGCAATTTCAATGGCATTGGGACATAAAGTGTTCCTTGATCCACCACCATTCACGGATGTAGTGTATCAGACTCAGCTTAAGCAGGCCAAGGATAGTTTAAAGCAGATGGGGGAGTCTTCTTCAGCATCTCAACGACGGGAACAAGTAATCAACTTGGAGATTCCACCCCCACCAGAAGAACAGCCCTCCACAACGGTCACAACAGAAATTATGTTTGGAACTATACCTACCAAAGTGACTACTCATTTGGTGAGTGCAAAGACAGCTTCAGATGCAAAGAAATGCCAACTCTCAAGCGACAAAGAGTAGTTTCGGTAATTTAAGTATCCCCTTTCCTTATCTAGATGAATATAATATTGGGCTTAGTGTATTTAGGGGGGGATCAGTTTTTGGGTTAAGGAATAGATGTTACAGTAGCTTTTGGTTTAATCTGTATGAGCTGCAAGTTTTTGTGGTCTTGCTCGTACCTTTTGTAAAGTTTGGATTACTATCTTATGTTTTAGCTTAATATAATATTTCCTTCGTTGCGTTAAAAAAGTCAATATCGATTAATGTTTTAAATATATTCCTATTTATCCAAGCTATTAACCTACGTACGTCATTATGTTGTTTTTTTATTTACTAAACTACAACATAGTTATTTCAATTTGAGTTTATTTTAAGTTATAAGATGATTAATGAATATATAAGAAGAACCATATGTAAACCATATGTAATGAGAACCTAATAAAAACCGTAAATACTTTATATATTTTATTTTATAAGAAAATAACAATACAATTCTTTAATTTGACACGAAAAACAACTTACTAAATAATAACGAATATATTGTATAAGAACATACGTCATAAATATAATCCAAATACAGCTTAACAAATCGGTGCCCCGTTATAAGGTCGGGTCAAACTGGTATCTGGTGGAGTTTAGGTCCGGTCAAATCGGTGTGGGTTAGACAACAGTCCGGGTCAAACCATTTAAGTACCCGTTCGACATTGGTTTGGGATATATCAGTTAGCGCTCGGGTTAGATCAATTTTAGGGATTTGTATAGATCGGTTCGACGGTTTGTTAACGGGTTTAGCCGGACTATAACGGGTTCGGTTTCATATCGGGTCGGATTCATATCGGGTCGGACTCATATCGGATCGGATTAATCCGGTAACGGATTAACACGGGTCGGATTGAGACGGATTTAAACGGGTCGGGTCCGTTTGGTTCCAAATTATATAATTATAATATCTATGACTTAATTAGGAGACGGAAACGATAACTAATATTTAAATGTAATAAGAATTTAAGATCAGTAATATAAGTTATTGAGTATATAGTATAAAACTTAGTTTAATACTACATTTGTTCCTGAATGTTCTTTACGGCTTAAATCTACATCAATTACAAGTTTCATTTGAGCATAGTATATAAAGGGAGAATGAAGTACAAGTACATCGTATAACTAACAGTCATACGCTTAATTGGTATTGCAACATAATTAATGTTCTGTTATGGGTCATGAACGGTTTAGGTTAAACCGGTTCGGATCGAAATTGGTTCGGATTAAACGGGTCATGGGTTGAAACGGTTCAGATTAAACGGGTCATGGGTTGAAACGGTTCGGATTAAACGGATTTTCCTCGGGTTGGATCAGATACGGGTTCAAACGGATCGGATCATAAACGGGTTTCGGATCGCTTCGGTTCGGATTAAACGGATTCGGATTGTCACGGATCGGTGTGTTATCGGATTCGGAGTCGGATCAATATTAACGGTTAGGTCGGATTCGCGTTGAATATAATCGGACCGGATCGGATTTTGGATCTTAGCTCACGGGTTCTAAACGGTTCGGATTCTAAACGGTCGGACAAACCCATCGAGTTCACTGGGTCGGATTGAGAATTGACACCCCTACACTTTGACCAATAAAAATGACCTCGTTATAACTCATTGGTATCAACCAACATATAGGGACGGATTTAGCCAAATTACAACATGGAACATAGGGAATTATATTAAGGCAATATAGAATTTAAGAAATAATTTGAACTTAAAATTAATTTGTGATATATGAATTGAATTTCAAAATTTGATCATTTGGATAGTAATATTCATTGATCTGATTGTTTGGAAAGTTAGCTCAATAACAAGAAGGTTAAACTATGTGTAGTTATTATTAAAAATATATTCATGTGATAAGGGAGCTCCAAGATTCCCTTTAATGGTGATCATTTGATCTCAGAATGAAGAAGAAGAAGAAGAAGGAATTACAGAAGTAGAAGTAGGGAAGAAGAAGAATTCAGAAGAAGAAGAAGAAGATCATTAGGAGAGAGAGAGAGAGAGAGAGAGAGAGAGACGAGTTGTTTGTATTCATTGAATTATCAAATACAATTACAAGTTTGTTAATATATAGCTGTCATAATGAATCAGCTAACAAACTCTAACCAACTTCCTCATTTTAAGGGAACAAACAAACAAAAATGGCTAACAACTTTTCCCGCCAAAAGTTAAACAACAGCAACTAATTTTGTTTATTTAAAATTGCTTAACCAACATTGTTCCCATATCATAGCTCTCCCCCTTAACTGACTTGTCCTCAAGTCTGAAGAACAAAAGAGGGAAACTTCTCTTCGAATTCAGAAGCAATTTCCCAAGTAGCTTCATGAGCTGCAAAACCTTGCCAATGAACTAAATATTGAACTTGAGGTGCATTCTGGAACTTGATTACCCTTGTCTGAAGAACAGCAACAGGTTTCAAGGGATTTTTAGACAAATCAATGCCATGAAACCATTCAGGAATATGAGCCACAATAGGGAGAGAACCCCTGAATTTCTTGAGTTGAGAAACATGGAAAGTATCATGGATCTTAGCATCATGAGGTAATTGGAGTTTGTAAGCTACCTTACCAATGACAGTAAGAACTTTAAAGGGACCATAATACTGATGTGCCAACTTCTGATTGGACCTCATTTGGACTGACTGTTGCCTATAGGCTTGAAGTTTGAGCCATACCCAATCACCAACAGCAAACACCCTTTCTGTTCTATGTCTATCAGCCTGCACCTTCATTCTTTCTTGAGCTTTAGTTAAGTGGAACTTGAGAGTATCAATCATTAGTTCTCTTCTTAGCATGCTCCTATCCACCTCATCATTAGAAGACTCATGTGGTAAATAGGGTAAATGAAGGGGTGGGGGCTGGTTGTACACCACTTCATAAGGGGTGATCTGGCTAGACGTGTGAAAGTGGGTATTATACCACCACTCAGCCATAGGAAGCCACATATGCCAGTCAGTTGGATGTTCACCAGTCATACATCTCAAATAATTCTCCACACACCTGTTGACTACCTCAGTTTGCCCATCTGTTTGTGGGTGATATGCACTAGATAACAAGAATTCAGTGCCATGTAAAGAGAATAAACTCTTCCAGAAATTGCTTAGGAAAATAGAATCCCTATCACTCACAATTGATCTTGGCCAACCATGATGCTTAAACACATTGTCCAAGTAGCACTGTGCAACTGTTACAGCAGTGTATGGATGTGTAAGAGCCATGAAATGAGCATACTTACTCAATCTATCCACAACCACAAAAATCACTTCTTTGCCCCCTGATTTTGGCAATCCAGTAATGAAATCCATAGAGACATCAAGCCAAACTTCTTCAGGAATAGGTAATGGTTGAAGCAGCCCTGGGTATGCAGAGGTGTCATATTTTGAAGCTTGACAAGTCACACAATTTCTCACAAATTGTCTCACATCCTTGGTCAACCCTTTCCAACTGAAAATGGCTTTGATTCTGTGTATAGTGAGTTCTCTTCCTCCATGGCCACTCTCAGGTGATGCATGTTGCCAACTGATGATTTTATTTCTAAGAACAACATCAGGACCCACCAAAATTATGTTGTTCTTCCTAAGAAGACCATTCTGTAACTGAAATCCTTCCACTACTTGTCCATCAGTGAGAGATTGAAAGACTGTTTTGAGAGTGTCATCCAACTGATAGCTGGCCAATATCAAAGCAGACAAGTTAGAATCCACTACAGATAATGCCATTAGTAACACTTCAGATCCTTGCACCCTAGAGAGAGCATCAGCAGCAATGTTTTCCTTCCCACTCTTGTACTGTATCTCATAGTCAAAACCCATTAATTTGGACAACCAGAACTGTCGGAATGGTGTAGAGATTTTTTGCTGTAGCAACCATTTAAGGCTCTTCTGATCTGTTCTGATCAAAAAATGGCTGCCCATGAGGTATTGTTCCCACTTTTGAACTGCAAAAACAATTGCCAGCAGCTCTTTTTCATAGACTGATAACTTCTGCCATTTTGGCCCTAGGGATCTGCTAATGTAAGCTAGGGGGTGACCATCTTGCATAAGTACAGCACCAATTCCCTTCTGTGATGCATCAGTCTCTACTATGAATTGTTTATCAAAGTTAGGTACAGCTAAAACTGGAGCTGTTACCAAAGCAGTTTTGAGAGCTTCAAAAGCCACATGTGCTTGATCACACCACTGAAAACTGTTCTTTTTCAACTGGTCTGTCAATGGTTTACTGATCATAGCATACCCTTTTACAAACTTTCTGTAATATCCAGCCAAACCCAAGAATCCCCTAAGTTCTTTTACAGTAGCAGGAATTGGCCAACTTTGCACTGCATGAATCTTTTGTGGATCTGTTTGGACACCCATAGCAGAGATATAATGACCTAGGTATTCCACCTTATCTGTAGTAAACACACACTTGCTGAGTTTAGCAAACATCTGATTTTCCTTCATTAATTCAAAAACTGCAGCAAGATGGGACCAATGATCATCAATGGTTCTGCTGTAAACCAATATATCATCAAAAAACACCAAAACACATTTTCTGAGTAATGGCTTGAACACCTGATTCATCCAGTTCTGAAAAGATGCAGGAGCATTAGTGAGGCCAAAGGGCATCACCAAGAACTCATAATGCCCTGTATGAGTTTTAAAAGCTGTTTTGTAAATGTCTGAAGGTTGAACCCTCATCTGATGATACCCAGCCCTTAAATCCAACTTAGAAAACACAGTGGCACCTGACAATTCATCTAGTAATTCATCAATAACAGGAATAGGAAATTTGTTTTTGACTGTCCTGTTATTGAGTTCTCTGTAATCCACACACAATCTCCATGTTCCATCCTTCTTGCCTACTAAAACAACTGGTGAAGCAAATGGAGATGCACTGTTCTGTATAATTCCCCTATCCAACATCTCTTGTACCAACTGCTCTATGACATCTCTTTGCTTGAGTGGATATCTGTAAGGTCTGATGTTGACTGGATTTACCTCTGGTAAGAGTGGAATGGAATGATCAAACACCCCTCTTAATGGAGGTAAGTCAACAGGATCCTCAAACACACACTTATAAGTCACTTTAAGTTCTTCCAATTCTTCCCAATTACCAGAATCAGCTTGAGAATGGGTACCAGAAGTTTCCAAATTCCCACAACTGGAATCATGTACTTGTATGAGACACAAATGGGCTGCTGTAGAGAATAGTTTGGAAGAAGGTTCACCTTCTATCACCTTCATTCTTTTGCTAGGAATTCCCTTCAACAGAATCTGCTTGCCTTGCCAAGTAAACTCCATCTGTAATTGTTTAAAATCCCAAGAAATAGCACCCAACAAACTTAGCCATTGTATTCCTAACACCATATCACAACTCCCTAGTGGGATAAGGAGAACATCAGTTTCAAACACAATATCCTGCATGGTCCAAGAGAAACCCTTGCAGATGTGTTGGCATGCCAAATGGTTGCCATCAGCTACAGTTATGGCTTGAGGAGGTATCTTCTCCACCTCACACCCCAACTTCTGAGCAACATTCAGATCTACAAAGTTGTGTGTGCTTCCTGAATCAATCAGAATTTGAATGGATTTCCCTTTTACTAACCCCCTTACTCTCATGGTGCTAAACCCTTGGCTACCAGATAAGGCACTCATGGAAATTTGTGGTTCATTGGCATCCTTTTCTCCCACATCCAATTCCTCTACATCACTCAGCTCCTCAATTTCTCCTGGAATTTCTACAGTGAACAGCTGTGGTTCCCTAAACTGGCACTTATGGTTTCTGTCATAAGGAGAATCACAGTAGTAACATAGGCCTTTTGCAATTTTCTCTTGCCTAACATCAGCTGGAATATATTTAAAGTTTCTGGTTCTCTGTTGAGGGTATTTTGTCAAGGTGAGGGTGGTGTTTGGTTTAGTTTGTGGAGTTGGCAAAAGTGGGGGTTTGGAGCTGGCTAATATGGGTATTGATTGAAGGGGTTTAGGGTTGTAGATTGGCTGTTTGTAAGTAGGTTTAGGTGCATTGATCAACAAGTTCTCCTCCTGCAGCCTGGCTAAATCTATAGCTTCACCAATACAGTCAGGTTTAAAAGCCTTAACAAATGGCTTAACAGTTGATTTCAATCCTCCAACAAAACTTTCTAAAATATATGTTTCAGGCAATACATGATTGTTCATCATCATGTTGGATCTTAAATTCTCAAACTCATCAATGTAATCCTCAAGTGCGCCTGTTTGTTGCAGTTTATTGAAATTTTCGACCACATTATGGGCAGAATTGTCCCTAAATCTAACATATAAGTCAGCTACAAAATCATTCCAGTCTACAATCACACTTTTTCTGACTGACAGATAGTTCATCATCCAACCTTCTGCTTTGTCAGTCATGTTAAGAGAGGCCAAATCTACTCTTTGTTCATCAGGTATTTTACACAGTGAGAAATACTTGCAACATTTCTTCACCCAGATTCTAGGATTAGTGCCATCGAATTTAGGAAAACTCAGTTTTGGATTCATACCTTAAGGCTTGGGAGAATGGAACTTCGAGCTAGAAAAGGAATTCTCCTCAGTGTTTGCTGAATCCTTGAAACTTTGCATTAGTTTCATCATCTCCTCGAACTTCTGATCAATTCTTTTGTTTTGATCCTCTAACTTTGAGCTTTGCTCTTCCAGGCGTTTTTCCAGATTTTTGAACTGCTCCTCCATAGCTGTTTTTCTCCTAGTCGCTAGTATTAATCAGTACCAGTTGTGCTGAGATTCGAGCAGCGGATTGGCTCTGATACCAATGATAAGGGAGATCCAAGATTCCCTTTAATGGTGATCAGTTGATCTCAGAATGAAGAAGAAGAAGAAGGAATTACAGAAGTAGAAGTAGGGAAGAAGAAGAATTCAGAAGAAGAAGAAGAAGATCATTAGGAGAGAGAGAGAGAGAGAGAGAGAGAGAGAGAGAGAGAGACGAAGTTGTTTGTATTCATTGAATTATCAAATACAATTACAAGTTTGTTAATATATAGCTGTCATAATGAATCAGCTAACAAACTCTAACCAACTTCCTCATTTTAAGGGAACTAACAAACAAAAATGGCTAACAACTTTTCCCGCCAAAAGTTAAACAACAGCAACTAATTTTGTTTATTTAAAATTGCTTAACCAACATTGTTCCCATATCATCATGCCTAACGCTTTAATCGAAACCAACATCTAGCTACACTCGATAAATTACTCAAACTGAAGATTCGCATAGAATAGGAAAAAAAACTGTGTATATGTCGTATAATGAATTTGTATATTTCACGGTTGAAATCTCTAATAATAAACTTTATATTAAACCTGCAACAGATATGAATATATTCTACATAAAATCAACCCAAGTAAGAGGCAATTACTCTTAATTGGGTTACATGTACATGAAATTGAAATTAATTGTTCATCTAAGATATCAGTGCCTAGGTTAATATTAAAGTTAGTGGCTTAAATAGGTAAACCCCATGAAGAAAAAAAATGTAAAAAAGAAAATCAACAATTTTAGATTAAGTCACTGTTATCCCACTCTTTGTACTAACGACATAACTGCTTTGACGTCTGTCTATGTCGTGTCAACCAGGTATCATCATGTCGCAGGTAACGTCGCGTCGATCGAACAAGTCGAAGGTAAAGACATGCGACAAGACATGGGCGACGGAGGACTAGCGATATAGCATTGACGACAGCAGATTAGCGACGATCGACAGATAAATAAGCGAAGATAGGTCAAGATCCAAGCCCAAAGCCCAAGATGTGTTGCGCCGCTGTATAAGTAGAATGAGTCTAAGGAATTACCGAAGGCCGTGGAAACAGTTGGTGACTGGAGAAGATCATGGGCAACGGCAGTAGAAGATCCCTATCATCTAGGGATTCTTCCAACCAATAAGGCCGTTGGAATTCACGTATAAAAGGAGGAGAGCAGCAACGTCAAGGACACAAGTTAACTCAAGCTCTCTATCCTTCAAGCAATTATTATATTCTTGTACTCAGAAATACCCATTGTATTAGTTATTTTTATTCTACAAAGCATAAGCAGTCAGAAAAACAATTTAGGATTCATAGTGGATTGATAGCCTCATAGCTATCCGCGGTTTTTTACCTTATTCATGGGTTTTCCGCGTCAACATCTCCTTGTGTCGTGTCTTATTCTTTATTTTCTTTATCATATTAAATTACTTAGTTAGTGTCGACCTAAGCCAAGTGTCGCCCCTAGACGAAATTTTGCATAAACAGTTTGGCGCTGTCTGTGGGGACATTAACTAGGTTTCACACAAAATTACCTCTCCTACAATGACTTGTGAAGATATGACACTCGCAGAGATGAAGGCGGCCTACGATCGGGCCCAGGCGGAGCTAGCTCAAGAGAGAGCATCCGTTGAAAACCTTCAGAAAGAGCTCGACTCCGTGAAAAGCAGCAAACCCCAGTCACGCTATAAGCCAAGCGCAAAACCGAAGAAGTTGATATTTGAGATGACTGATGAATCTGAAGACCTTTCCGACGGCGATGAGCCCCATGGAGAGGAAGATGAAGCAACACCCGACCCCGTAACCAAGCGCCTGAACAAGATGGAAACCCACATGAAGAAGCAATGTTCGTTGATGTTGAAGCTAATGACCAAGCTGCCAGGAGTGCCCACCCCAGTGGAGACGGAACCGACCGACGGGTATGCAGCATCGCCATTCTGTGAGGCAATCGCCAGAGTGACGGTCCCGCATCAGCTCCGACTCCCTGTCTGGACCACTCTGTACGACGGGACGTCCGACCCATACAGGCACGTCAACGTCTATAAGCAACGGATGTGGTAGATCGGCATCCCTTATAACCTGGTCGAACCCGTCATGTGCAAATCGTTCGGAGGAACCCTCGAGGGAGCAGCTCTGGAATGGCTCATGAACATCGCCCCTGGATCCATTTACTACCTCTTCGACCTCATCAAAGCCTTCTATCAACAATTCGCCAGCAGTTGCCAGTTGGAAAAGCAAACAAGTGACCTCTATCGGTTGGTCGGTACGCGATTACTTTAACCGTTTTAATTGTGAAAAAATTATTATAAAAAACTGTGACGTCAGGACAGCCATCAAAGCATTCAAAAGAGGTCTCATCCCCAACTCGGAGTTGTACCGGGAAATAACCAAATACCCCTGTGCAACCTTCGAGGAGGTCAGATCGAGAGCCACTGCCCAGATGCGGATTGAAGACGACGAGATCACACGGACGACATCTCAGCGACCGACAGGGGGCAGCAGCGATAGACGATCGTACACCCCGAGGAACAACAACTGGCGACACCAACCGTACAATCGCCAAAACCAGGTACAAAATGTCAATCAGTATGATGATACTAACAATGTTTACAAGAATGAACGGGTCGATCACCCCAACATCTCCGAATACGGCTTCAACGTCGACATCGGAGGCATAGTGAACGCCCTTCAAAATATAGGTGGACCAGTCAGATGGCCCCGGAAAAGCGACAGACCAGATTCCATGAAAGACATGAGCAAATGGTGCGACTTCCATCGCGACAACGGTCACAAAACCGAGGAATGCATCTCCCTTAAAAAGGAGGTCGCATTTCTCCTGAAATGGGGGCATTTGAAGGAGCTGCTGAGCGACAAAGGGAAGGAGACATTCAACAAGGAGAAAACCGCCCAACCCGACCCAACAACGAGCAGCGACCGACCAGACCCGCCTACGTTCAACAAAGTGGTAAACGTTATTTCTGGTGGTTCAGATATTTGTGGACTAACCTCTTCTGCAGCTAAGAAAATTAATAGAGGAGAATCTGGAACCGTCAAAGAGGGGCAAACCGAGGATGAGATCGCACTAGACAAATCCGTAACAGCAATGACTATCACCTTCGACGACTCAGATTCAGTAGACACGCAGCAGGAGCATCACGACGGATTGGTAATATCACTCCCAATAGGCAACGCTATGATCAAAAGGATATTGATCGACAACGGAAGTTCGACAAACGTACTTCTCTTGGAGGCTCTACAGGAAATGGCACTCGAAGAAAAAAACATCATCAGAAGATCAACAGTCTTAGTAGGATTCAGTGGAGAGTCGTTGCGAACAGTTGGAGAAATATCATTGCCCACCTATGCAGAAGGAGTCAACATCATGACAAAGTTCAACGTCGTCCATTGCCCGTCAGCATACAACGTCATCTTGGGACGACCATGGATCCACAAAATGAAAGTAGTGCCGTCGACGTACCACCAGTCAATCAAATTCCCAACCAAATGGGGAGTCATGGAGATCAAAGGACAGCAAAGAGACGCAAAGAAATGTTACGAAACCGCACTAAAACCATCAAAATCATCCATCTAGCAATTACAGCCTGGGTCGACCACAGATGAGCCAGATGACCAACAGATCGATGAGGTCGCATTAGACCCGACGAAACCAGACCAAGTCATAAGGATTGGATCGTCGCTTCCTCACAACATTAGAAGTCAGATAGTGTCGTTCCTAAGAGAAAACTTGGACTGCTTCGCCTGGTCGCATGAAGACATGACAGGAATCAGCCCGGACGTCATCACCCACAAGCTCAACGTCGACCCCAACTTCAAACCAGTAAAACAGAAGCGACGAAAGCTCGCACCAGAAAGGAATAAAATCATAGACGAGGAAGTTCAAAAGTTGATAGACTCGGGGAAGATCAGAGAGGTCAAGTACCCGGATTTGTTAGAAAATGTCGTCGTCGGAAAAAAGAATGGCAAATGGAGAGTGTGCATCGACTTCACCGACATCAACAAAGCATGCCCTAAGGATCCATTCTCCCTGCCACACATAGATGCCATGGTCGACGCCACCGCCGGCCACGAGCTACTCACTTTCATGGACGCCTATTCGGGATACAACCAGATCCTTATGCATCCGGAGGATCAAGAGAAAACTTCTTTTGTAACAGATAGAGGAATTTATTGTTATAAAGTCATGCCTTTTGGTCTTAAAAATGCAGGTGCGACGTACCAACGACTGGTCAATAGGATGTTCAAAGATCAACTCGGAGACACGATGGAGGTATACATCGACGACATGCTGGTGAAATCAAAGAAAGCAGATGACCACGTAGAACACCTGCGACAATCCTTCGAAATCTTAAGGAAATACGGTATGAAACTTAACCCAACTAAATGTTCTTTTGGAGTGTCGGCAGGTAATTAAATTCTTAGGTTACATCGTCACTCAACGAGGAATCGAGGCCAGCCCCGACCAAATACGAGCAATCATCAACATCCAATCTCCCAGAAACATAAAAGAGGTACAGCGTTTGACAGGACGAGTGGCGGCATTAAACCGTTTTATATCCCGGTTGTCGGACAAGTGTTGTCTATTTTACGATGTTTTGCGCAAAAACAAAGGTTTCAGTTGGACCGACGACCATGAAACAGCTTTGCAAAACCTTAAGAAATACTTGATCACACCACCCCTCCTGTCCAAACCCAAAGAAGGCGAAGTCTTGCAACTTTACCTTGCCGTCAGCACAACAACAGTCAGCGCGGTGTTAGCTCGAGAAGACGAAAAGCAACAACTACCCATCTATTACATCAGTAAGTCCTTATTAGAGGCAGAAACCAGGTATTCCTCCCTCGAAAAACTCATTTTAGCACTCGTCACTGCCGCCAAAAAGCTAAGGCATTACTTTGAAACTTACCAAATAGTGGTAATGACTAACTATCCAATCAAGTCTGTAATGCGTAGGCCAGAACTGACAGGTCGAATGGAAAAATGGACGATGGCACTCGGAGGATTTGACATCGAATACCAACCGAGGACGGCCATAAAGTCGCAGGCCCTAGCAGACTTTGTGGTAGACTACAACCCCGACTTGGAGAAGAAAGCAGACGACGAAGTCAAGCACATCAGAAATATAGAGGAAACATGGACACTCTTCGTCGACGGCTCGTGTAACTTTCGCGGTGCAGGTTTAGGCGTCGTGCTAAAGTCACCACAAGGGGACATGATAGCATAGGCCATATGCTGCAACTTCAAGGCAACGAACAATGAAGCAGAATACGAGCCATTAATCGCCGGAATGACGTTAGCTGAAAAATTGGGAGCATGCAGACTCAACATCTTCAGTGACTCACAATTAATTGTCAACCAAATCAACGGCGACTACGAAGCTAAAGACCTGAAAATGACCTTATACCTCGAAAAAGCCAAAAAGTTAACCTCCAAATTTAAACCCTTCTCCATCAAACAAGTACCACGAGACCTAAACACACAAGTCGATGCCCTCGCCAACCTAGGATCCGCACTTAGAAAATCACCATTCTCGACCATACCGTTAGTACACCTGCTGTCACCCGCCATAGAAAAAGACATCCCACAAAATGCTAGCCTCGTCCTATCAACCACAAACACGGATAGCTGGACCAAACCCATTCTCGATTACCTAACGCACGAAACCCTACCCGTCGACAAGCTCGAAGCCAGAAAGATACTTTTCAAAGCCTCGCGATATGTTATTTTGCAGGACGTGTTATTTAAATGATCGGCCAATGGAATGTTCATGCGATGTGCAGAAAAAGCAGAATGGGAAGGGTTACTACAGCAATACCACGAAGGAGGATTCGGCGGACACGAAGGCGGACGAAGCTTATCAACAAGGATCAAAGGGAATGGATACTATTGGCCAGTAATGCTCAAAGACGCCATAAGGTACGTAGCTAAGTGCGACAAGTGCCAACGACAAGCAGGTATGACACATAAACCATCTGAGTTTTTACACCCCACTTTGACACTGTGGCCTTTCATGAAATGGGGGATGGACATCGTCGGTAAACTACCCGTCGCCCCAGGACAGAAGGTCTTTATGTTAGCTCTAACGGATTATTTCTCTAAGTGGATAGAGGCAGGTGCGTTCCAACAAGTGAGGGACAAAGAAGTATGCTCGTTTATATGGACTAAAATAATATGCAGGTTCAGAATACTGTCAGAAATCATATGCGACAACGGATCGCAGTTCATCAGCGACAGTGTGAGGGGGTCGAAAAAGCGCGAGGCTAATGCGTGACCTTGTCCCTCGTGGGTGTGACGATTCTTTTTATTCAATCAAGTGTAATTGGATTTCCTGTGAGTATACACCCAATTGACTAGTAATATAGGAGTCGCCATTCAGTTTTTAACAACAATGAGAAAAACTGACAAAACCCGGTTATCGTGACATAAAGGGTGTGCAATTATGTTTGACCACGACGGTCGTAGGTTCCCTTGTGATCCCTGGTGTGGGGATCTCTCAATATACACCCGCAAGGTAGAGATTGAGGGTTCGGGGGACTGTAACTACCGAGAGGAGTAATTCGCTCATCGATAACTCCAGAGGCAGGATATCCTTACTAGCTCAGCATAAATAATTGAAGGGACATGCGTTAACTATTAAACTAATCTGAATTAATTTTAGCAATATGCAGCATATAATACTAATTCGATCGTGATTATCTGATTTAAATAGTATTAAGGGACCTAACATGATAATCCGATTTCCCAAAAATATTATATTTATTAGGCGTGATAGAACAATCATATTAGGTTAGTTTAACAGTTCATAAAAAGGGCGAGGAAAGCAGTTAAATCATCGAAAAGGGACACATTACGACGCACCCTTGAGAGGTGCGTCACGGTTCTCAGAAAACTAACCACTTTGACTTTGCTATTTCTCCTTTTTATTTAACGAATCTCGATTATGGGACAGGATACGTTCTGTTCGATTTATGGATCGATTGCGACAGAATGCGTGAACAGTTTCGCAGCGAGGGGCTTGGGCTAAGGGGTTTAGAGTCAATACTTAGAATATATTATGTGTTGTTGTGTGTTGTTTCACGTCGAAACTAGGGGCCTATTTATAGGGAAGAGTTCGTGGAAAGATAGAATTGCAGAGTTCTAATCCATAAAGAATTAGGAAAAGAGACGTACCCAGGTATTTTCAGCGCCCAGGCTTGGGCACCGAAGATTTCGGCGCCCAGAGCCAGGCGTTGAAAATAGGGTCTGGCAATTTTGTTTAGTCAGATTCGGATTCCTAAAATCCGTAGAGTTTGAGATTAATTCGAGTCTTTTAGCGCGTATCAATTTTGTGACGGAATGCGTCTGGGCCCGTTACGAACTCTAGGTTCGTTAGGATTTTAATTAATACGTAACTCTTATTTCCGAATCCTATTAGGAATAGGATTTTCGCGGTTTTCTATCTCATTTAGGATTTATGTTGGAGTGCAACACCTAATTCTGAGAGGTTTCTATCTTTTATGATTTGCCACTTTTAGAAGCTACCTTTTACGGCAGTTACTATTTTTAGCAGGTTTCCATAAATAGCAGGTTTCGGGTAAAATGAAATGGGGAATCGAGATTCGTTTATTTTATAGGAGATGCGTTGTCAAGTGGAGTTTTTATGCTTTCATCATCGAACCTTTTCCTTGCGGGAATGGGGACAAAAGTAGGTGTCTACAGTTAGCCCCCACTTTGACTGAGTCTTGGAGTAAGACGATGGTCAAAGTATTAGACGGAGTGCGTCACACAAGCCATGGTGTATGTGACCTGTTTTGCGAGGGTCTCACGAGCCCCCGAGTGATAACATTTGACTTAAGGGTCATCACTTGAAGTGTCGACATATCCCTCACGTGTCATTGGGATTTGTCAACTGATAGTATAGAAACTTCCTCACTTTATCATTGGAAGGATCTAAAGACGCGTAGAAACTCCCTCACTTTGTCATTGGGAGTAACTACAGATGTTTTCGAAATTAAAGCTGTAAAGTGTAATTGGGCCTGGCCAAGCCCAATCACGAGGTAAAACGTTTTTAAAGATTCTCATTTTCAGGGCTAGCTAAACGAGAAAACCCCCTTGTTTTTATAGGAAGTAAAACGAAGGAAAATTCAACAAACCAATCCTTTAATTTTTGGAAAAGGGAAAACCAATAAAAGTTATCGCTGCAGCGACTAAGGACCTGCGCTGTTAGAGACGCAGACCCCGCCCGCTGAAGGTGGGCGAGCCTGTCCTCTAAGGGTGGACCCCCGTCTGATAGAAGTGGACGAATCTGTTTGATGTTTTTGAAAATAAGGACCTACGCGGTTTGTGACGTAGACCCCGCCCGCTGAAGGTGGCGAACCTTGTCCGCTGAGGGTGGACACCCCGTCCGATAGAAGTGGACGAATCTGTTTAAAATTTTTTTTGAAAATAAGGACCTACGCGGTTTGTGACGTAGACCCCGCCCGCTGAAGGTGGCGAACCTGTCCGCTGAGGGTGGACCCCCCGTCCGATAGAAGTGGACGAATCTGTTTGAAATTTTTGTTGTTTTTTTTGAAAATAAGGACCTACGTGGTTTGCGCCGTAGACCCCGCCGACTGAAGATGGCGAGCCTATTTTAAATTTGAAGACTTTATTCTTTGAAAAACTGAGGACCTGCGCGGCTAGTGACGCAGACCCCGCCCGCTGAGGGTGGGCGAGCCCATTTTGAATTTCTTATTTTGCCTATGTAGAAGAGCTTTTGGTGATTACAACATGTTGGTGGGTCGTAATATTTCTTGATTAGATGTGTCCTATAAGTGGGTCCACACTGTGTATATTCAACAATAATTTTTTTTTTAAGATATCCAAACATGATATGGTGCGTGGCGCAGTCTGGGAATGTGATTTTGATTGCGCGCTCTTTGTTGGAGTTCACTTTTCGCGAGCCCCCAAGTGTTGGGGCTCATCGGTTGTTTTTCGCGTCTTGTAGTCATGTTTGGGGTCACGCTCGTATGTGCGAGCGACCTCCTATAGTAGTGTGCTATTTTAGTGAAGCCGTGGAGTGCGACTTTAGCTTTCAGGCGACATCCGGTTTTGGCTTGGCCCGGATTATCCCTTGACAGACAGACATTTTCTATTTGGAAAACCAATGACTTGACGACACATATTTTTGGTGTTTCGAAGAATGACCATGATATTTAACTTGCTTTTTTTGAAAAGTGTACATGAGTGTTTTTTGAGATGAGTCTAAGTTTCGACCAAGTTTCAATGTTATTATTATTTTTTGCTTATTTGGGAGCTAAAGGTGCTTTGGGCTTGATCTTACTTGTAATAGGGCCTCGTGTTTTAGCAACACGGTCTTAAGTCCTTTCCTATTCTGTGTTTTTGTGAAATCTGGGCCTTGGGCTGCATTTTCAGCGCCCCAGCTCAGGCGTTAAAAATTTCAGCGCCCAGAGGTGGGCGCTGAAAGTTCTTTCCTGGTAATATTTGATTTTCGGATTTCTAAACACGTTTCCGAATGGGATCAGGATGTTTATTGGGTGCGTTCAGCTATATATAGGGGCTAGGTACGTCCTTATTTTCCACCACTCTCAAATTCTTTCTCTCTTTTTTTGCTGTGCTCTAATTATTTACCGCTTTTGCCATGTCGATCCCTACTTTCTCACTCCAACGGACTGTTAGGCGTTGGCTACGAGCCCTTACTCCCACAGAAAAAGCTTTGTTAAAAGAATACCACTTAGAGGCACTTTTAGGCTTACAACAAATTAATATTGATTATAATTTTCTGCATGCTGCCCTAAACTTTTGGGACTCCGATCATCATGTTTTTTCCTTTCGGGGCAATGAAATATGTCCTTTGCCTGATGAGTTTGCTGCGATCCTTGGTTATCCTACTAATGCTACTCCTGTTACCCCTGGCACTATTGAAGAGGGTAAAACAACCATAAGGGCTTTCCTAGGGCTAGATGATAACATGTTTGCTGAACTTGTTGTAGACGATAAGGTTAACTTGGCAAAACTCGTAAAACATCATTTTAGGCCTAGTAAGAATATGACCGAACAAAAATTGAACATTCGAACCCTTGTATTTTGCTTGTTGAATCATTATTTGCTGTCGAATAATAATGGTGAGTTCGGTGACATAAGGCTGATCCCCTTGATTAGCCAGATGGAAAGTTGCTATTCTATTATGCCGTTGGTTGTTGCTGGGACTTTGCTGAGTGCGGATGAGCTGAAGAAGGATGCCAAATCCGAAATTTTTAAGGGAAGCCCCCTATTACTGCAGGTAATCTATTTTTTCCTTTGCGCACACATACGCCACTTTTATATATTTCCTTTTGGCCTGGGGCTGAGTTTCAGCGCCCAGGGCTGGGCGCTGGAATATTCGGCGCCTGGTCCTGGGCGTTGAAACTGCGCCCCAGGAACCTTTTTCTTTCTTTTCATTCTTTTGATTCGATCATACCTGTTTTTGCAAATTTGGCTTGCGGAACGGCTTAGACTTTTAGAAGCTCATGCCGATCCTAAACATTATCGCCCTATAGCTTTGGGTAACCGAAAATACTTGCACCAAGGCCAGGACGAGGCCGAATGGACCTCCTTTTTTACTTATGGCATTTGTTCTATTAAGTGGGTGGTACCATGGTGGGGTTTGACTACTATGACAGGGGGGTCTGATGTATCGGTTTATGTTTCTTTGTTGGGGCTATCTTGTCCCATTTATATTTTCCCTTACCGAGTCATGCGTCAATATGGTTTAAGGCAGACTATCCCCTTTTCTGATACGGTACCACCTAAGGTAGCGACCTTTGCTCAAACACGGGTCTTAGCGTGGGCTAGGTATTATGATTGTCTCCCGCGTTGGGCTGTAGCTACAAATGGGTTTGTGGGTCTTTCTGAAAACTATAAGTTGTGGATGAGTTCCGATGACAAGGATGTGAGGACCGAGGCTCGTAATGGGGAGCCGGCTGAGCTTTTGATACCTCGTATTCGTGTTAAGTATGAGGGTCCTGATTCTGCCAGACCTCGTACCTATAGTTTTAAGACTGTGAAAGCTCGTCCTGATCGAAAGCGAAAGGAAGTTCTTCCCCGTTCCAGTGTCAGGCCTAAAAAGATGCCTAACATGAAGGGGCCTGCTGTTGTTAAAAGAAATGCAAGCTCTCGCGGAGGTCGTCGCCGGAACAATGTATGGGTTAGGAAGGCTCAGCCGCCTGTAGAAACAGTGGCTAGTCCAGTTGATGATAGTAATCCTTCTCCCACCACTGTTTGTGCCTTGAGGCTGAGCGGGCTATAACTAAGAATGTTTCTAAAGCTTTGGCATCTTTGGAAGTTAGTGTCCAGGAGCCATTTCTTATGGAGATTGATATTGGGGCAGCGCAGAAGACTATGGGGGTAGATCCTGCGAACATTGCTCTCTTCAAGACTTTATTTGATGATCCGGAAGAACTAGAGTAGTGTAGTTCTTTGCTAGGGTGTAGGTGCCCTCTATTTATTTCAGTTGTGTTTGTTTTTATTCCTAGCGCTTTGTTTTCCTTCTTATTATATTTTAATAAAGGCGTATTTTTAGTCTCCATTCAATTTTGTTTATATGTCTAACACTTTTTACACAAAGAATATAATTTTTTTATTACTATTTGGACCGAATCCTTGGTAAGGATTGCCTACGTATCTTGTCAGAATCAGGTCGCGCGTAGTTCTAGCTTTAGAATAAGCTCTAGTATGCCGGATTTCGGTAGATATGTCCTGAAGTGGAAACATATTACTTAATCGGTCAAATGAGTGAAGTATTTGCCATTTTCATCTGCCGTTTTCCATAGTTTGCGTAAAATTCGACCAATTTGTTGGTAAACCTATTTGGATACGTACTGTACCCCCCAAGTGTTCGTTATTTTTCCGTTGTGTGCGAAAAATGGGTCAGTTTTTTCGCACACAACGGAAAAATGACGAGCACTTTTCGAAAAAAGGAAAACTTTTGGCAGGCAGAGAGTTTCAACGCCCAGGCTGGGGCGTCAGAAATTTCGGCGCCCAACCCTGGGCGCTGAAAATAACTTGGGCGGTCAATTTTGACGTTTTTGCTTCACATGTTCTTGCGTTTATTTCTATTTCGTTTTTTGTGCCTTGATATTTTGCTTCGTAGTTAAAGTTAATTTTGAGGCTATTTTGGAGGTTTTTTTACTGTTAGCGTGAAACGCATTTTTGTCCAGATTAATTTTTTCTACTGGTGACTCAAAACAGTTTTGAAAATGGAGTTAGGGTGCGGAACTTATGAAGATCTTTGTGGAGGGTATGATGGAATCTATGTGAAACCGCTGTTGGTGGATTCTATGTTTTATGAATTTATTTTTTTGGTAACATTTGCATTCGTTTTGATTTGTTTTTGATTTTGGGTTGCATGGATTGACTCTTATGATGACATTGGTTGGCTTTTTGGGTTTTGAGGATGGGATAGTGTGGCTTATTTTGTGGGTTTCGGGAACTGGTTCACATGGCATTATTTCAAAACCGAGTGGGCTTTGTTTGTTGGGCCTATAGTGGGCCGCTTCTTTATTATTATTTTTTATTTTGCAAGTACATTTGGTGTTTATTTAGTGTTAGAATAAAATTTTTAGGAAAAATATTACGCCTTTATTGATTTGGAAAGTAAGGAAAACACACTAAAATAAAACTGACCCATATTCTAAAGGGCCTTAGGACCATCTAAAGTCTCTATTATTTTTTCTATCAATCTAAAGAACTACTAGGGGCTTTTTACTAATGGTGCTCTATGTGGCTCAAGCCTGGGGTTTAGTCTCATAAAACTTTGGTCCTTCACCGGTACTCATCTTGAATTCCATTCCTTTTGCGTTGACCCACTGATATGTCTTCACCCATCCGTTCCCGACCTCTTTTGGTGTTGATGCAGGAGAGATTAACCGGGTTGGATCGAAACCTTCATCTTGTAAAGCTAGGGTAGTCATCACAGTCTCGTTCTCCATAGGCCTCGATTCGTTAAACAATGTCCATAGAGCCTGGTTGTCCAATATTTCAGCTGTTTTAGTCTTGGTGAGGTGGGGTGCCTCATCCAAGGTGTGGCAATCATGGAAAATTTCAAATCCGGGTTTTAGCAAGCCATCCTGAATGAAGGGTTCAGGGAAATCACAGCATGGGTGTTCTTCTCCTTCCCGAACAAACATCCCGTTAAGGGTCCTTTGATATGGGGGAAGGAGGGTGGTTTGTTTGGCTTTGTTAAGGCGTAGCCTAGATAGGCGGTCAGCAATATCTTCCTCCGTTGGTTCATAACCTAAGCCAAAGGGAGTAGATTTGTCGGGAAAAGGATGGAATGTGCATTCCTTCTTCCTTATGCCCAATGGGGTTCCTGGGAAATAACCTTGAGCTAACAGCATTCTAGGGATGACTCGGGATGCATGCGGGTCTAGGAATGCCGGATCATAATCTTCGATGAACTGGATTGTTTCTTCCATTTGAAACCCATAAAGGTCATCTGCAGTTTCGGCCGTTCCAACCATAGTACAACTGACGTCGAGAGGAGGGGCGCGGATTTCTAGTATTACCCCGTTATGGTTAAGTTTAACCATTTGGTGCAAGGTAGAAGCCACACCTCCTAAGTCATGGAGCCAAGGTCGCCCCAAGAGGAGGTTGAAAGTGGGCTTGATATCGATTATTTGAAACTCCGTGGTGCGTGCCACAGGCCCGGTTTGTATGGTAAGGTTGATTTTTCCCAATACAGGCCTTCGGGAGTTATCATAAGCTCGTACCCCTTGCGTGGAGGTTTGGAAGTCGTCGTTTCCCAGCCCCAAGCAATGGGCGGTTCGCAATGGGCAGACATTAACCGCCGAACCATTATCTACGAGCGCTAGGGGGATGTTTTGTCCTTTGCATCCAACCACTAAGTAAAGGGCTTTATTGTGAGCACCCCCCTCTTTGGGTAAGTCTTTATCAGTGAAAACTATAGCCTTTTCTCTGGTATCTCTCGTGACATGGCTAATCAATGAGTCAGGTGTGATATCTGTGGGTACTGAGATGAGGTCAAGTGAGCGAATAAGCTTTTCGCGATGTTCCTTTGAAGTACACATAAGATCCCAGATGGTAATCTCAGCCTTGGTTCTTTTCAGTTGTTTCAGGAGAGGATTTTCAATGACTTCCGCGACGGTGGCGTGCCGCCCGTTCTCAGGAGTTTTCCTAACCGGGATGTCGTCCATAGGAGGTGGGTGAATATCCGGTTGGTATATCCTTCCGGATCGGGTGAGGTTGTCGACCTCGGGCTCCTGAGGGGTGGTGTCAATGAGAGCATACCCGGGCCAAGTTTCAGTGAAGAGGTCCTGGCCCGAGACTTGAGATAGGTAAATATCTTCAGCATCGTCGTTCCACACACCGTACACTTCCCCCTCGATTCGATCCATAGGTACCACAGCGAGTGGTGCACCTTGAGGTGTAATATACACCGTGGGGTCGAAATTTTCTGGTTGGTCGAGAGAGATGTGACAAGAGCCGAGTGGGCTCTTGTTGTTGTTGGGTTTGCCGACGTTAGGGAGAGGTATTACTTCATCCTCTATCATGTCCTGGATCGTATGTTTTAGATGAAGGAAATAATGCCCTTGGTCCAAGTATGCATTCTATGTTAAGTCTAATAAATGCGGTTCAGTATTAATTGACAAGTTAATAATTCAGTGAGATCAAGTGAGCTGAATGCCTAGCTAGAGGCCGCTTCAGTTCAAGTGGAATTAATGATATTAATCCACAGCTTACTCTTGACTGAACCCGTAGGGTCACACAAATAGTACGTAAACGGATCAAGTATTTAATGGCATTAAATACTCCATCTATGAATATTCGGAACCGACGGATCTTGGTTTCAGTGGGAGCTAAGATCGTCACAGGCAAGAAATGAATACTCCGGAAACGATGATATTGCCGGAAACGGAAATATGGATCGTATCGGAAATATGAATATTATCCAAGTCGTAGATGTTGCCGGAAACGGAAACATGGTACGTATCGGAAAATATTATTGGAAATGGAAATATTACCAGAATCGGAAATATTGCCGGAAACGGAAATATTGTCAGAATCGGAAATATTGCCGGAATCGGAAAATAATTCCGAAAACGGAAATATTAAATATTTGTTCGAAACGGAAATTAATTCCGGAATCAGAAATATTAAATATTGTTCGTATCGGAAATAGATTCCGGAAATGGAAATTTAATCGGAAGCGTATCGTACGAATTAGCATCGGACGAGGCCTGCCGGACGAAGGCCCAGCACGAAGCCAGGCCATCGCCCAGCAAGCACGCACGCCACAAGCCCAGCGCGCGCCAAGGCCACGGATGCGTGGGCCTTGCTGCGTGGGCTGCAGCTCGCACGCATGGGCAGTCCTTGTGGCTGCCGTGTGTGTGTGAGTTTGTGCTCATGCGTGATTCCTGAATCTGCAAGAGTCAGTGTATGATTAAATGTCTATTCCTAATTGGATAAATTAATTAAATAGAATTCATGTAGGATTCTAATTCCAATTAATTCGCATCCTACTAGGATTACGATTCCTTT
This sequence comes from Spinacia oleracea, assembly GCF_020520425.1. Lineage (NCBI taxonomy): Eukaryota > Viridiplantae > Streptophyta > Magnoliopsida > Caryophyllales > Amaranthaceae > Spinacia > Spinacia oleracea. Next base: position 15,638,267 of record NC_079488.1, on the reverse strand, counting down.
TCCATAACTCTATAAATAAAGGCCTAGGGGTCATAATTTATACACAAGTTTCAAAGTATTCAAAAGTGAGTTTTTTTTTGAGAGAAAATTAAAACACATCTTGCTCATAAAAGTGCCGAATTTTCTAGTACCTTAAGGGCGATTCTAGTTGGTCAATCTTAAGGCGGATCCGGACGTGCTGTGGACTATCTACGGAGGGACGACACTTGGAGTCCTAAAAGACTTGTTCTTGTTCGGTTCGGGCGCAGCTAGGGAGGGCACGCAACAAAGAGTATGCATCTAATTATGCTATATGATTATGTGTAAATAATATGTTTCCTGGGTTAATGGTTGTTTCCGCATGATCTATGTAAATGTCATATGTATCATAACCTTACAGTGGTATCACGAGCCCCTTATTATTTTCATAATCTAAATTGCATGAACATGGTTAAATATTACAAATTTGCAAGAATTAAAAGGGGTGATTAATTTTCGTAATTGTTAATTAATTGCAAATTGCGTTTATTTAATTATATGTACGCAGTTTTTCGGCAGTTTCTTCATTACTCATCCGAATTGAGTGATTTTTGTGTCAATTCCGTATGTAAAAGGCATTCTAAAATTTTGACAAAAATAGTATTTTTCTGCCGAACCCAGAATTCTCAAATTCGAAGCCTAACTATGACTTTTCGAAGGTTTTAGTTTTTCGGATGCAAAATTTCGTAAATTTAAGATGTTAAATTAAATATTTGCGATTCCTGTTGATAAATCTTGAATTTTTGATTGACCTACTGCATATGTCTAACAAGTTTGAATGCCTAGTCTTGTTAATTATGCAATCTAATTTGTAATTATGATTAATTTGTTGAAAATTAGAATAATTTAGAATTAATTTGATTTTCATAATTAATTGTAATTTAATTAGAAACCTATGATTAAAAACCACCATAAAAATTGTAAATTTACGATAAATTTTAAATTTTTATGACCTAGACTTGAATCCATATCAATCGGAAATCAATTGGATAATAAATTTTCGATTTTTCGCCCTAAAATTATGAAATTAATAATATTTATTAATTTGTCATTAATTTTAAATATAAATTTTAAATTTTTATGCGATTCGTTCAAATAACTTGCACGCACGAAGCAATGGACGCTTCGTGTTACCCTTAAGGGGTGTTGTATAATGCGGGCATGCGACGACGAGCAAGGGAGCTCGTCGCCCGTGCGGCACGAATGCAATGAGCAAGGGCGTAGTGCACGAGCGCAAGGCAGCAGCCCTGCCTTGTGTCGTGTGCCACGAGCAATGAACGTATGGGCATGGGCGAGGGGCGAGCCAAGGCAGTCGCGTGTGGGCAGCAAGCGAGCTGCGCCACAACGCGCGCTGCCTCGCACAAGTGCGCGCAGCCTCGCGCGCAGCGAGCGCAAGCTCGCGTGCCACGAGCGCTGCGCACAGCATCACTCGCGCGCACAGCGCGCGACGTCGCCCGCCCAGCGAGCGATGTCGCGCACCAGCGAGCGATGGCTCGCGCGCGCGCAGCGAGCGATCTCGCGCGCCAGCGAGTGTTGGCTCGCGCGCGCGCAGCGAGCGATCTCGCGCGCCAGCGAGCGATCTCGCGCGCCAGCGAGCGATCTCGCGCGCCAGCGAGCGAGCCAGCGCGCCCAGCGAGCGATCTCGCGCGCGCACTGCGAGCGATAGCTCGCGTGCGATGGGGCGCTGTGCGGAGGCTTGCGTTGGGACAGCAGCAGCTATGCTACGAGCGCATGGGCTGTGCGCACATGGCCAGCAATGGCTGTGTGCGTACGGCCCATGGGCGTGCAAAGCGTAGGGTGTTTGCGTTTCGATTAGATCGTTTTGAATGTTTAATTTGAAAATTTCAGTTCACGTAATTTTAATTAATTTTAAAATTAATAATTTGAATTAATTTCTTGGATTTTAATTTTGAATATTATAATTATAATAAATGGAATTTATTCTAATTATTTTACTAAAATTAAAATCATGAATTAATTTAAATGCGACTGAAATTAAATTAAATTTTTGGATTCAATTATAAATTTATATGAGCTTTAAATTTTAATTAAATTTGTATGTTTCCGGTTAGACTAGAAATACAATTTTATGTTTAAAATTAGTAAAGCATATGAATTTATTGGTTTGAGTGGGAGCGCTTTTTAGTCATAAACTCTTGATTAGGTCTACAAATCCTTAAGGTTAAAACAACTCGATTAGAATTAATAAGGACTGAATAATTGGTAGATTATTGGTGACCTTGATTAATTGCTGCAAATGTTTACGTGATGCATAATGTGTTTTACTAACCAGCTATGTGGGCCATTCATGATAATGAATGGGTGAATGGTATATATTGTATATGTACTGTTTTGCAGGTTATGAAGTGACTAGTATGGCCCAAATAGGATAGAAAATATGGTCTGCGTACCATTAATTTGAAAGTAATTGGTCTAAAGCACCAAAGTTATTTTTCAATTCAAATATGGTCTGCGTACCATCAAATAGTTGTAATTAGTTATAGCTTATCCTATTTGAAGAAAATGGTGCCTCCCACGGAGATTTTCAAGACGGACTTTGAAGTCAAAGCTTCAAGATGAAGTCGGGCCATACTAGATCACAAATATCTTATGCATGTTTTAAGTTATTTATTGCTTTAAATATGTCTTAAAATGCATGAGATCATAAGCTTGATTATGTTGCATGATTAAGGATTTTAGTTCACTTAAAATCTAACCAACATAGTAAGAGCCTTAAGTTCCAAGCCTAAAAATTGAGTTAAAAGGTGCCATGCCAAAATATACACTTGCTTGGATATCCTTTACATCAATCTAGTAATAGTTTTCGCTCAGCGAGGTGTTACTTATTGGTCCTAAAGGGGCAAGGTACACAAATAATTGTGAGTACATGTTAGTTTTGGTGAAACTCAACGATATAAGTAAGGAGTCCTTTTATGTCGTGGCAAATTCGATAGGTTTACCTAATAAGTTCTTAGACGTACCTATCAACCAAGAATAGTTTCTAGACTATTAGCAAAAGGCTTTTGCTTACCTAAGATGTTCTAGGATTAAGTCGACAAACTGTGCTTAGTTCTTCAATGATTTTAGGATCTTGGAATCATTTTATTCACACCTGCCGGAACACATAATTCGAATAAAATGCTAATAACTTGTTTGAATTGCATGGTTGCTTTAATTTCAAGTTATTATTCATGATAAATGTTTAGACTTTGCATGCTTCAATGTATGTTTTAATTATTGTTTATAATTAAATATCTTGCACTGCAATAAATCCTTTTAGAAAGGTAACAGTAAATTTCCTCGATTGGTAGTGAATCCAAGAACGATTCACGGAAATGAGAGAAAGTGAGCAATTTAAAATGTACGTTTCTTATATCGACTTTTATGGTTGTTTTCGAGTATCAAAGTCGAATGGAAAACCGATTGGTGCTTGTGAATTCAAAATACAACGTAGTTTTGAGATCATAAAGCATTGAGCTTAAACGCTCAGCTTTACCAATGGTTAACAACCTAATATCTTTGTCCATTTAATTCTCGAATGAGTCTAGTCCCTAGACATTCGAATAGATCGATGCTTAGAGAACTTTAGAAGCTTCTTGTAAGATCATCTAGTTGAAACAGAATATTCAACATAAATTAAAATGGAAAAGAACCTTGTTGGTGACATTGGACATATCTAACAAAGTATAAAAGTCAACACTAAAGAATTCAATTCTTAAGACTATAAGAAAGGGTACAAGAAATAGGAAAACAAAGGAACATATGAAAGGAATTTACGATTCCGTTTCTACCTGTAAGTTTATGTTTAAAGAGGAGTGACCTAGCAATCAAACTTCCTTGATATCATATACCGCTTGAGGTTCTTACTTCGGTAATAACTCAAACAATGGAAGCTAGGATACACTAATGACCTACAAGTGGGAAATGAAGCATGGCAATGCTACATTAGTTGTAGGGTCATCTAGTTTGTTTTAAGTCCTTTCAAAGGCTGGAACTTAATGGCTATTTTGTTCCATAATCAGCATACCTAAATTTCTGCTTCAAACACAGAAAGACTCACATTCAAAGAAAAACAAAAACAATGTTTGTTTGTTTATTTGAATGAAATGGTCAATTACAGGTTGAGTCAATATGCTTGATTAAAACAAACAACTCTTTAAAGAACTTTACTAGGTTCAAATCAACCCCTTGATTTGAGTTCCACAAATCTTTGGCATTGTTGCTTAGACCATATCAACAAGTTAACATTCATAAGCTCTATTATGATGGACTTCTGAAAGTTGATTGATTTCTAGATCATTTTAAGACTACTAGTCTTACTTGTTGAAAGTAACAAAAGATATGAACTATTGTTAGAACGCCTAGACAATGGAGTTCAAAGCTAAAGAAAGATTTTATGGCTTTATTATTTCACATGGATTTGAGTGAATATAGGTTTATTTACTCAAATGTGATATAAGTTGAATCTCTTTGGCTAGTTCAAAGATTCAGAAGTATAAAATCCACTCGGCAAGAAATCATAAAGATCTAGGATAGATCATGTTGATGATTACTTGAGACCAAATATGATCATCAATGATTGTGTGTTCACAATCTAGCTCCATAAGATATGGCATATCTTAGTTGGAATAATCGAAGTCAATTAGTACTTGATTCGATCAATGATGGATCATAAAACTTTTCCTATAATTTCTAAAACAAAATGCTCAACTACCACCAAACTAAACCAAATTCGTCAAAACTATTGAAAAGTAATTTCAGAATAACTTTTCATAAAATATATCTAGAGAGTTGCAAAACTCAGTGGGAGCTTAGTTTTTGTCATTTCGACAAACTAAGGCCCAAGTATAGATATATGTTTCATTGTGATTTATTCAAATGAGGCACAAGGGTATTGTTTCTACCACGAATTTTTGAGAACATAATGTTTGTTTGCTCGAAATAATGTCCTTTTGGAGATTCGTTTCCAAAATGACAAGTGGGAGAAAATAGACCTCGAAAGTTTTCGAGGCGAACAACAAACATAAACGGACATTCCGGAGGCTTTTCGAAGTGCTTCAGAAAATCCGAACTAATTCTTTAAGGACTTTAGAAGTGGCTTTAAAGAATAGACTTCTCTTAGAAGACTTTACAAGTGCTTCAAAGAGAACAGAATATTCAAAGGACTTTCAAGTGGCTATTGATATTCTGTTGTTTGATGTTCTATACCCAAGTAGGCATAGAGTTCAAGTCACTGAAACTATGAGATTCTTCTATAGTGAAGAAACATGGAGTTCAGGTCCCTGAAACTATGCAATTCTTCTATTAGATAGTGAAGAAACCTACAACTTGCAGTCAAACTATTATCATGTAGATTAATGAGTTTGTGACTTGTAAGAAAGCTATGACGAAATATAGATTCCCTAAAATGGTTAGAGGCCATATATAGACTATATGTTTTAAATGGTTAAAGGCCATAAAACATACTCAATGTTTTGATGACAAAATTGAAATTTTGTTGATTTGCAAGAATAGTTTCACACCTATTGGTTGCAAGTTTGTTTTAAGGATAAAAACCATCAAACATGGAATTGTGTTCACACACAAAGCTAGATTAGTTGCTAAAAGTTACAAGCAAATTCACGATGTGGATTGTGTTGAAACCTCATGCAAAATCGTAATGCTTCAAGTCTATAATTCAAGCAATGATTGCATATTGGTAAATATGGCAATTGGATGACAAAAGTATTCCTCAATCAAATGTTGGAATAAACTATGTACATGGTATGTCATAGGATTTGTGGATCCAAATAAATGCTTGAAAAAGAAAGCTAGCTTATGAAATCTAAGTCCAGATTTAAGCAAGCAATTGGGAATTAGAACTGTATTTTAGTGAAGCTAATAAGTATTTTTGTTTCATAAAATATACATGATTCTTATAGATATATAAGAAGTTTAGTGGGAGTACTTAAAACTTAATTGGTCCTATGTGTATTACACACATATCTCTCTATTGTGAAATAACATTCAAATGCTAATGACTTAGATTTGAAATTATTCATCAATAATGGACCATGGCGAAACTTAGTACATACTGGGTATTAAGATCTATTTACAAAGATCTTATGATATTATTTTGGATTAAGTAATGGCATTTACTAAATCAAACACGAAAGTCTCCATTGGAGATATTCGACCCATGTGAATAAATCTAAGTAAAGGATGTTTGAACTATGTATAAGCATTTACTAAGTAAACATCAAAGGATCTAAATAAGATTCTTAACCTATATTATATGTCAAAGAATTTAGCTGAATTTAGTATCTACTGAAACTAGATAAGCTAAAGTTACATGAATAGAATTCAATTGGGAATTATTCTGCAAAAGAATTTATCATGTATGATATAATATGAGGATCGCCAAAAACGTATCGTATGACTTTAGGCATGACGAACATATACCAGTCTCTATTGATCTAAGTGAAGATCAACTAGATTGAGATCAAGAATACTTATGGTACTTGAAAAGGTACATAGGAATAGTTCTTGATTCAAGGAAATAAAGATATGCTAAATATTGATGCTACACGCATAAACACTGGCAAAGGATCAAGCAAGACCCTTTGGAGTTAACCATTGATAAGGACGAGCTATAGAGAATCGTGTTTTGAAATGGCAACATGGATTGGAGACCATGAGTTGTTGCGTGGGAAATTAAAATAATAATTTCTATGTTCTAAGATACAGCTGGAAAGTCTTCCACATGTCTGTGAACTGCTTGGATAAGTAAATCCAAACAAAGCATCACTAGCAACCTAAATAGTTGAAGTAAAAGTAATTATTGCCTAAGAAGCAATAAAACAGGGTTGTTTAAAGTTCTTCACTGAACTTGGGTAGATCACCTGTCTGCTGGCTCGATGGTTCTTCATTGAAAAATGCGTAGAACCACTCTTGAAGCAAGAAAAACGTCTGCTAACTTGATGGTTCTTCATTGCAAAATGAGTAATACCACCATCGAAGTAAGAAAGACTAGATCACATAATAAACAAACTCGAAAAGATCTTATCATCATATCTCGAAGAACATTCGATGAAAAGGATATTAAGATTGGCAAAGCATGATAACTAAACCTATGCAACAAGTGAGAAGCAACACTCACGTTGTAGCACTGGAAATCAAGCATAGCTTTGAATTCCATGAAATGTTTTAAAGATGGGTTAGAGGCCCATGGTTATAAAACAATGGGGTTAAACATTTATCATATATGAAATGTATTTTCATATTCCATTTAATCTTGGTTTAGTATTAAATGATGAGTCCCTTCAACTTGACGATATATTCAAGATAGACTGTCAGGACCAGTCCTGTGACTAAGAAATGTCTATCAAGTGAACTTGAATGTCAAAGGTTGAAAATGGTCCCTAATCGGAGTTTTCTATAAAATTGGACGCATAGAAAACGTTAGACGATTAGAATGCAAGATGACTAGTAGTTCTGTTTCTTGAACTATGTGGACATGGCAATGTCATAATCATTTGCATAGATACTTACTTTGGGAAGACTAGTATCGGACAAGACCTATGAAACTTTACTGTAAGAGATGAAAGTCTGTCATAAGTAAATTTCATTAAATTATTAGACACTAAATCCTCAATACCTGAGTGATTTGAGATTACTTGTTTGAGAACTGGTTGCTTTGACGTTGAACAACCGTCGCACCGTAAAAGGAGGCTATAAAGGCAACGCTCAGGTAATCACCTATCAAACGAAGTCTAATCTCAAGATCGCAAGATTGGGATTGTCCTCCCATAAATCGGGATGAGATGCTTAAAAGTTGTACAAGGCCACTCGGAGAGCTAGAAACTGTGAAATGCATGGCCGTGCTCGGATGAATCATAGGCTATGATTATCTGTTTATTTGATCAGTTGAACTCTGAAACCGAGGAACACCTCTGGACATAATAAGGATGACAACTCTTACCTTATGTTCAAGAGCAAGCATCGAGCGACAAAGGAATTAGGAAATGCACACTTGTCCCTAAGGACAAGTGGGAGACTGAAGGAAATAATGCCCTTGGTCCAAGTATGCATTCTATGTTAAGTCTAATAAATGCGGTTCAGTATTAATTGACAAGTTAATAATTCAGTGAGATCAAGTGAGCTGAATGCCTAGCTAGAGGCCGCTTCAGTTCAAGTGGAATTAATGATATTAATCCACAGCTTACTCTTGACTGAACCCGTAGGGTCACACAAATAGTACGTAAACGGATCAAGTATTTAATGGCATTAAATACTCCATCTATGAATATTCGGAACCGACGGATCTTGGTTTCAGTGGGAGCTAAGATCGTCACAGGCAAGAAATGAATACTCCGGAAACGATGATATTGCCGGAAACGGAAATATGGATCGTATCGGAAATATGAATATTATCCAAGTCGTAGATGTTGCCGGAAACGGAAACATGGTACGTATCGGAAAATATTATTGGAAATGGAAATATTACCAGAATCGGAAATATTGCCGGAAACGGAAATATTGTCAGAATCGGAAATATTGCCGGAATCGGAAAATAATTCCGGAAACGGAAATATTAAATATTTGTTCGAAACGGAAATTAATTCCGGAATCAGAAATATTAAATATTGTTCGTATCGGAAATAGATTCCGGAAATGGAAATTTAATCGGAAGCGTATCGTACGAATTAGCATCGGACGAGGCCTGCCGGACGAAGGCCCAGCACGAAGCCAGGCCATCGCCCAGCAAGCACGCACGCCACAAGCCCAGCGCGCGCCAAGGCCACGGATGCGTGGGCCTTGCTGCGTGGGCTGCAGCTCGCACGCATGGGCAGTCCTTGTGGCTGCCGTGTGTGTGTGAGTTTGTGCTCATGCGTGATTCCTGAATCTGCAAGAGTCAGTGTATGATTAAATGTCTATTCCTAATTGGATAAATTAATTAAATAGAATTCATGTAGGATTCTAATTCCAATTAATTCGCATCCTACTAGGATTACGATTCCTTTTCCATAACTCTATAAATAAAGGCCTAGGGGTCATAATTTATACACAAGTTTCAAAGTATTCAAAAGTGAGTTTTTTTTTGAGAGAAAATTAAAACACATCTTGCTCATAAAAGTGCCGAATTTTCTAGTACCTTAAGGGCGATTCTAGTTGGTCAATCTTAAGGCGGATCCGGACGTGCTGTGGACTATCTACGGAGGGACGACACTTGGAGTCCTAAAAGACTTGTTCTTGTTCGGTTCGGGCGCAGCTAGGGAGGGCACGCAACAAAGAGTATGCATCTAATTATGCTATATGATTATGTGTAAATAATATGTTTCCTGGGTTAATGGTTGTTTCCGCATGATCTATGTAAATGTCATATGTATCATAACCTTACATTAGATGCCAGCAGTTTTCAGTGTCATGCCCATTTCCTTGATGGAATTTGCAATAAGTACCTTCGACCCAATATTTGTTTTTGACAGGAGGGTCACGGGTGGGGCCTATAGGTCTCAACTTTCCTTGATTGGTTAGTCTTTCAAAGGCTTGTACCAAAGTTGAACCGAGTGGGGAAAACTTTCGGTCTCGGACCCATCTTACAGGGTATCTTCGGGCGGGAGCCTCTTCTACAGCATGGACTTCTTGGGCTTGGGGTGTGTTACCCCGATTATAGGTGTTGGTCTTATATGCAGGTTTGCTCTGTATGGTTTTGGCGAGGTCGTCCTCGATTTTTATTCCCACATCATAAACCCTTTTGAAAGTGTCGAGTCCCAGGTACCTAAGGTGTTGTCTGTAAGCCGGGTCTAAGTTGTCAATGAATTTTTGGACCAATTCTGTTTCGGGAGGCCTATTGATTAGCTAGGCCGCCTGGTCCCTCCATCTAGCAAAGTAGGTTGTGAAACCCTCATTTTTCTTTTGGAAGAGAACTTCCAGCTCGCGCATGGTGACTTGGAAATCCATGTTCAACGAGTATTGCTTGATGAAGACATTGACAAAGTCTTCCCAGGTGGGGAAGAGCTTAGGGTCCTGGTGATAGTACCATTTGAGCGGCACAGGTTCCAAGGACAAAGGAAAGGCAGGTAGGTACATGGACTTGTCCACGCCTTTCAAGTTCATGGTATTCACAAAGCTCAGTAGATGATCACGGGGGTTGTCCGTGGCCTTGAACTTTGGTAAGTCAGATGAACTGAACTTTTCTGGTAATTTGCCAGAAAAAGGTTTAGGCTCGAGGGAGAAGTATTTGCTCCCCATGGTTTGCTGTAGGACCATTTTTTCGATCCTCTTCTCGTTTTCGAGGTCATTTTTGGCTTGCGCAGCCGCTAAGGCTTCGTTTTCCATTTTCAGTTGGCCCATGAGTTGGGTCATTTGGACCATCTGGTCTCGCAAATCTTCGATGGACATGTTTGGAGGTGCGAATCGAGGTTGGGGAAGCGGAGATCCTTGAAATGAGGGACGACGGACGGAGCTTGGAGTTGCTAAACCTGGTGTTGGTGATGTATCTTCGAGACGCACTAGCCGTTGATTCCCTGATCGGCACCAAGTGGCAGGACCAGTCCTAGGCATAAGATAAGCTAAAGTTTAGGTTCCCAAAGTTTCAGGCATTACTTAGTCTAGACTTCGACTCTCTAAATTGGTTTTTCACTTTTTCGCTCTTTCTTCTGTCGGTACACTTTTTTTTGGGGGGGGGGGGGGGGGGTTTTATTTTGGTCATTATTTGGATTTTCGAAACTCTTGCCTGTGTGACATTCATAGTTGTTAGCATGTTCGGTTTTGGTGCCGAGCATTGCCGTCGTAGGAGGCCTAACGACGACACAAAGAGTTATTAATTTTTCGCGAGTCGCCTTTTTGAAATCGAGTGCTTTTCTTACGCCCCCGTAGCAATTCTTTTGATGAACGTTTTTTGTGCTACGTACTTTCTTTTTGCTTGGGCAGCGAGGCTGCTGCGCCTGACCAGAAAGTCAAGCAACAACTTCAGCGCCCAGCAGTGGGCGTGAGAAACTTTGGCGCCCAGCCAGGGGCGTTGAAAATGCGTCCCTGGCTGGTTCTCGTTTTCTGTTTTCTGTTTATGCGACTTCGATTTGAGTGCTTGCCTAATAACGTCCTTTACGCGTGACAGCGTTTGTGGGATTCGTTACAGGCCATCCCGAGCGTCGCTTATTTTGTGGCGATCATTCAGGTTTGCGGAACACGTGTTTCGGTATAACTCTTTGGCAAATTAGTCTATGAATGTTTGGGCAATTTTTAAGGTCATTGGTTTTCTAGGATAGTTTGTCACACACAATCACATATTTCGCTACACATAACTACATTACAAACATGGATTTGAAAATTAAATATGCCACGTAGTTTATGATAGGTTTCTATGGGTAGTTTATTTGCGCCTGGCCTGGTACCGCTTCTATCGTAGATCCAACACATGCCCCGGTCGAGGTAGTGTCTTCAACAGACGAATTTCGCTCAAGAGGCCAACCCGCAAGTGCAAGCCAAGGGGGCATGCAGGCGAGAGGGACCTAATGAGCGAGCGATTGGGTTCGGGATAGGTGTACTACCTGCACAAGTACCGAGTGGGAAACATGCGCGGCGTATGCACCCCCCTATTGGCGAAAAAAGGTATCCTTAGTCCCAACTCCCGAGGGAGCCGAGATTCGTTTTGATGTTCTGCCCGTTCACATTAATATGCTGATTTTCAGGTCGTCCCAACTTGATGGGGAAATCAACGCGGGGTAGGATTGTTTCACCCTTCGGCTATTTTGATTACCTACAAGCACGAGTATTTCCTTCACTATCCCCAGTGGACTCGCCACTGTGAGGGGGTCGAAAAAGCGCGAGGCTAATGCGTGACCTTGTCCCTCGTGGGTGTGACGATTCTTTTTATTCAATCAAGTGTAATTGGATTTCCTGTGAGTATACACCCAATTGACTAGTAATATAGGAGTCGCCATTCAGTTTTTAACAACAATGAGAAAAACTTACAAAACCCGGTTATCGTGACATAAAGGGAGTGCAATTATGTTTGACCACGACGGCCGTAGGTTCCCTTGTGATCCCTGGTGTGGGGATCTCTCAATATACACCCGCAAGGTAGAGATTGAGGGTTCGGGGGACTGTAACTACCGACAGGAATAATTCGCTCGTCGATAACTCCATAGGAAGGATATCCTTACTAGCTCAGCATAAATAATTGAAGGGACAAATCTGAATTGATTTGAGCAATATGCAGCATATAATACTAATTCGATCGTGATTATCTGATTTAAATAGTATTAAGGGACCTAGCATGATAATCCGATTTCCCAAAAATATTATATTTATTAGGCGTGATAGAACAATCATATTAGGTTAGTTTAACAGTTCATAAAAAGGGCGAGGAAAGCAGTTAAATCATCGAAAAGGGACACATTACGACGCACCCTTGAGAGGTGCGTCACGGATCTCAGAAAACTAACCACTTTGACTTTGCTATTTCTCCTTTTTATTTAACGAATCTCGATTATGGGACAGGATACGTTCTGTTCGATTTATGGATCGATTGCGACAGAACGCGTGAACAGTTTCGCAGCGAGGGGCTTGGGCTAAGGGGTTTAGAGTCAATACTCAGAATATATTATGTGTTGTTGTGTGTTGTTTCACGTCGAAACTAGGGGCCTATTTATAGGGAAGAGTTCGTGGAAAGATAGAATTGCAGAGTTCTAATCCATAAAGAATTAGGAAAAGAGACGTACCCAAGTATTTTCAGCGCCCAGGCCTGGGCGCCGAAGATTTCGGCGCCCAGAGCCAGGCGTTGAAAATAGGGTCTGGGCAATTTTGTTTAGTCAGATTCGGATTCCTAAAATCCGTAGAGTTTGAGATTAATTCGAGTCTTTTAGCGCGTATCAATTTTGTGACGGAATGCGTCTGGGCCCGTTACGAACTCTAGGTTCGTTAGGATTTTAATTAATACGTAACTCTTATTTCCGAATCCTATTAGGAATAGGATTCTCGCGCTTTTCTATCTCATTTAGGATTTATGTTGGAGTGCAACACCTAATTCTGACAGGTTTCTATCTTTTATGATTTGCCACTTTTAGAAGCTACCTTTTACGGCAGTTACTATTTTTAGCAGGTTTCCATAAATAGCAGGTTTCGGGTAAAATGAAATGGGGAATCGAGATTCGTTTATTTTATAAGAGATGCGTTGTCAAGTGGAGTTTTTATGCTTTCATCATCGAACCTTTCCCTTGCGGGAATGGGGACAAAAGTAGGTGTCTACAGACAGTACCAGAGCATTCTGCAAGACGTGGAATATCGAGCTAAAGACGTCGACACCAAGATACCCCCAAGCCAACCGACAGGCGGAATCCAGCAACAAGACGATCATCGCATCACTAAAAAAGCGTCTAGACAACAAGAAAGGACGATGGGCAGAAGAGCTGCCATCCATCCTATGGGCCAACAGGACGACGCCTAGGACGGCGACGGGGCAGACTCCTTTTTCACTCGTTTACGGGTGCGAAGCAGTACTGCCCCCTGAAGTGACATTACCCAGTGCACGATATGGACTCATGACGCCAGAACAAGATGATGTGGAACTAGGTGAGAACCTCGACAACACGGAAGACCTCAGGGAAGCAGCATTGATAAGGATGGCGTCGTAGCAGCAGATCGTAGCAAAATGTTTCAATAAAAACGTCAAAGTAAAAATGTTCAAGGAAGGCGATTGGGTGCTGCGCAAAGTGTTCCAAAACGCGAAGGAGCTGAACGCAGGTAAACTCGCACCAGCTTGGGAAGGACCGTACTTGATCGATAATATCATCGGAAAGGGGGCATACAGACTCGTCACCAAAGACGGCAAGTCGGTCCCCCGAAGCTGGAACGCCACCCACCTTAAACTTTATCATTTTTGAACACTCGTCGTGGCCAATTTTATCAGTCGTCGTATTGTCATTCCTATTTCTTTTTCACTTTTATCGCTTTATTTTCATCTAGAACCATTACTGACTTAAGCATCGGAGGGCCGTTGGCACCCCCAATGGCCAACCCTCCTAGCAATCCATGTTCCTTTTTGCAGAATGCACGACAGATATCGACTTTCCCCCCGCAGAAGCAACGATACTTAGGAAAAGCAGATCCCAAATAACGATGAGTAAACAAGCGACACAGGTACTACTTCACATATGCATAGTTCCAGCGTTCAAAAATCTGTTCTTTGTAAACATATAATATGCTACACGCGACGAAAAATCCGAAACACGGCAGAAAATCGCCAGGTCCACAAGAGAAACACGATTGAAAAACAAACACACTTACCTTACATAACACAAATTGCGCAACCCCTAAGGCCACGACTTTCAAAACACAGTTCAACACAAACACACACAAATTATCCAAGCACCTCGTCGCCGCCGTCGACGACGAGTAAAAACATCCATAAAAAACACGAAAAAAACAAAATATCCAAGCTACTAACTATTACACTTCTTCTTGGGTGGGGGACAAGACCTCCTGCTCCTGATATGGGGGCACGACGACGTCATCCACGTTCGTCACCTCTGCCAAAACCACCTCCTGAGGAGCGACGATGGGAACATCTCCCTCGTGCTGCTCTACGAGAGCTCCCTCCTTCTGTTCGGTAATGGGGACATCCTCGACCAATGGAGTGGCGTCGACATCAGCCACGCCGGTACCAGCAGTGTCTGCCTCCGTCGCCAATTCGTCCACATCCACCACTGGAACCGATAGCTCCGCCATAGTACCACCATTAGCCAAAAAGTCATTCACCTCCTTCTGACATGGCCAAATGCTGGTCTCCCCAATCAGACATGAGTACATCATTTGCGCCCTTGTCCTCCATATAGCCAATGCCTCGACATCTTTAACCTCCTCCTGCAAAGCATCATACAAACTCCTCAAACCCTCCATCTCCTCCGTAGTCGAGGCCAACTCCCTTTCACTTTCTCCAACTCCTTAGTCGCGTCAACAATCTGCTCGTCCTTGCCCCTCAGCTGCTCGTTCTTCGCCTTAACCACCGCAGCGAAATATGTGGTCTTCTTCTCTACAACCTTCCACTTAGCCTTCCAAGAACCGACAGCCTTCTTCGTCACCGCCACCAATTTGCCAGCGCTAGACAGCTCGTCGCACAACAGCGAACATTGCCTACGCACGGCCAAAGCAGCTTGAGACGCCTACAAACATAACACGTCGTCGCAAGTTAAAACAATATAAATTAACACACGACGAGTAAAAATAAAATAAACTCACACGCAAGCTAAGTTCAGCAGCGTCCGACGCAATAGAAAGGGGCTCCACCTCATTATAACAATGATACGTCGAAGGTAAAATCAACCGATCCGCGTAAGGCCAAACAACAGCAGCCTCGCCATCACCCAAGAAGCATGAGGGCAGAGAGATAATCGTATCCTCGACAGAACTCTTCTCGGCAGGACACTTCTTGGCCGACGCAGCAGGAACCTTGCCGACATCGACAGCAGTCGACGACGCCTTGAACGGCTTTGGAGGCGACGAGGAAGCAATAGGATGAAAACCTCCGACTCCTATGACGATAGGCGTTTCAGGCGACGCACCTATCTTAGAGTGACGAGGAACGATAGGCATAGATCGACTGCCAGACACAGCAGACGAACTCTGCCCACCAGCAGCAGTTGACCTCAGACGTTTCCTAGCCCTTTCCATCATCTCCTTCTGCGACATCCTCGCCACTGGCTTAGAAGACAACGTATGCTCTTCAAACAAAAACACAACACCATAAAAAACCCCCCATTCAAACACAAAACAAGCAAAATATCGAAACAAACAAGTACCTGAAGTATCAGCCATGTCGTCTTCCCCTTCAGCAGAGGACGAATTTGCTACCACCTCCTCAGATAAATCCAACCTCTTTCGACGACGAACCAAGCGATCCATCTCCTCTCCCTCCTCCTCTTCTTCTTCCTCGATGTCGCCCGTTTGAGTTTCCTCCTGCCCGTCCAAACTGTTAGGTTATGATACATATGACAATTCATAAATCATGCGGAAACAACCATTAAGCCAGGAATACATATTATTTACACATAATCATTTAGCATAGTTTAGATGCATACTCTTTGTTGCGTGCCTTCCCTAGCTGCGCCCGAACCGAACAAGAACAAGTCTTTAGGACTCCAAGTGTCGTCCCTCCGTAGATAGTCCACAGCACGTCCGGATCCGCCTTAAGATTGACCAACTAGAATCGCCCCTAAGGTACTATAAATTTTCGGCACTTTTTGAGCAAGATGTGTGACTGAATTTTTCTCTCAAAAACTCACTTTGAATACTTGAATAACTCGTTATAAATTGTGAACCCAGGCCACATATTTATAGGGGTATGGAAAGAGAATTGGAATCCTATTAGGATACGAATTAATTAAATTAGAATTATAATAAAACTCTTATTTAATTAATTTATCAAATGGAATTAGGAATTTAATCATTAAACGAATTCTGCACGTTTTAGGTTTCGTATGCGAACACAAACACTTACGCAAGCATGACCCGTAAGCGTGCAGGCCATGCCCGCGCACAGCCCACACGGCCGCACGGCCCATGCGAGCTACAAGCCCAAGCGAGCTGCAGCAATGCTCGCAGCCCACTGCTCGCAGCTGCGCGCGCTGCGCGCGCTGTGCGCGCTGCCACGGCCTGCTGGGCCTGGCCTTGCGCTGGGCCTGGCGTGGCCTTGGCTGTTCGTGTGGCGCGCTTGGCTTGCTGAGCGATGGCCTGGCTTCGTGCTGGGCCCTCGTCCGGCAGGCCTCGTCCGATGCTTATTCGTACGATACGCTTCCGATTAAATTCCCGATTCCGGAATATATTTCCGATACGAACAATATTTAATATTTTCGATTCCGGAATTAATTTCCGTTTCGAACAAATATTTAATATTTCCGTTTCTGGAATTATTTTCCGATTCCGATAATATTTCCGATTCTGGCAATATTTCCGTTTCCGACAATATTTCCGATTCCGGCAATATTTCCATTTCCGATAATATTTCCCGATACGTACCATGTTTCCGTTTCCGGCAACATCTACGACTTGGATAATATTTATATTTCCGATACGATCCATATTCCCGTTTCCGGCAATATCATCGTTTCCGGAGTATTCATTTCTTGCCTGTGACGATCTCAGCTCCCACTGAAACCAAGATCCGTCGATTCCGAATATCCATAGTTGGAGTATTTAATGCCATTAAATACTTGATCCGTTTACGTACTATTTGTGTGACCCTACGGGTTCAGTCAAGAGTAAGCTGTGGATTAATATCATTAATTCCACTTGAACCGAAGCGGCCTCTAGCTAGGCATTCAGCTCACTTGATCTCACTGAATTATTAACTTGTTAATTAATACTGAACCGCATTTATTAGACTTAACATAGAATGCATACTTGGACCAAGGGCATTATTTCCTTCAGTCTCCCACTTGTCCTTAGGGACAAGTGTGCATTTCCTAATTCCTTTGTCGCTCGATGCTTGCTCTTGAACATAAGGTAAGAGTTGTCATCCTTATTATGTCCAGAGGTGTTCCTCGGTTTCAGAGTTCAACTGATCAAATAAACAGATAATCATAGCCTATGATTCATCCGAGCACGGCCATGCATTTCACAGTTTCTAGCTCTCCGAGTGGCCTTGTACAACTTTTAAGCATCTCATCCCGATTTATGGGAGGACAATCCCAATCTTGTGATCTTGAGATTAGACTTTGTTTGATAGGTGATTACCTGAGCGTTGCCTTTATAGCCTCCTTTTACGGTGCGACGGTTGGTCAACGTCAAAGCAACCAGTTCTCAAACAAGTAATCTCAAATCACTCAGGTATTGAGGATTTAGTGTCTAATAATTTTAATGAAATTTACTTATGACAGATTTTCATCTCTTACAGTAAAGTTTCATAGGTCTTGTCCGATACTAGTCTTCCCAAAGTAAGTATCTATGCAAATGATTATGACATTGCCATGTCCACATAGTTCAAGAAACAGAACTACTAGTCATCTTGCATTCTAATCGTCTAACGTTTTCTATGCATCCAATTTTATAGAAAACTCCGACTAGGGACCATTTTCAACCTTTGACATTCAAGTTCACTTGATAGACATTTCTTAGTCACAGGACTGGTCCTGACAGTCTATCTTGAATATATCGTCAAATTGAAGGGACTCATCATTTAATAAACCACAAATTAAATGGAAAAATGAATTCTTTTCATTTATTGTGAATGATTAACCAATAATGTTTTACAAAGATTTAAACTCTAAAACTTTAAAACATTAAACAGAGACATCAAAGCCATTCTCCAATATGCTTGATTCCCATAGCTGCAGTGTGCGAGTTGTGCTTCGCCTGCGGCAGAGGTTTAGTTAATGGATCTGATATGTTGTCATCAGTACCAATTTTGCTTATCTCGACTTCTTTTCTTTCAACGAACTCTCGTAGAAGGTGAAATCTACGAAGTACATGCTTGACTCTCTGGTGGTGTCTAGGCTCCTTTGCCTGTGCAATAGCTCCGTTATTATCACAATACAGGGCTATTGGTCCTTTAATGGAGGGGACTACACCGAGTTCACCTATGAACTTCCTTAGCCATATAGCTTCCTTTGCTGCTTCATGTGCAGCAATGTACTCCGCTTCAGTTGTAGAATCCGCAATAGTGCTTTGCTTAGCACTTTTCCAGCTTACTGCTCCTCCGTTGAGGTAGAAGACAAACCCAGACTGTGATCTGAAATCATCTTTGTCGGTTTGGAAACTTGCGTCCGTATAGCCTTTAACAATTAATTCATCATCTCCACCATAGACCAGGAAGTCATCTTTGTGCCTTTTCAGGTACTTCAGAATGTTCTTGGCAGCAGTCCAATGCGCCTCTTCTGGGTCTGACTGGTATCTGCTCGTAGCACTGAGTGCGTACGCAACATCCGGGCGTGTATATATCATAGCATACATTATTGAACCAATCAATGATGCATATGGAATCCCATTCATTCGTCTACGCTCATCAAGTGTTTTTGGGCACTTAGTCTTGCTTAGAGTCATTCCATGAGACATGGGTAGGTAGCCTCGCTTCGAGTCCGCCATCTTGAACCTATCAAGCACCTTATTGATATAAGTGCTTTGACTAAGTCCAATCATCTTTTTAGATCTATCTCTGTAAATCTTGATGCCCAATATGTACTGTGCTTCTCCTAGATCTTTCATCGAAAAACATTTCCTAAGCCAAATCTTGACAGAGTTCAACATAGGAATGTCATTTCCGATAAGTAATATGTCGTCGACATATAATACTAGGAAAGCAATTTTGCTCCCACTGACCTTCTTGTATACACAAGATTCGTCCGCGTTCTTGATGAAACCAAAGTCACTGACTGCTTCATCAAAACGTATATTCCAGCTCCTGGATGCCTGCTTCAATCCGTAGATTGACTTCTTTAGCTTGCATACCTTTTTAGCATTCTTTGGATCCTCAAAACCTTCAGGCTGTGTCATAAACACAGTTTCTGTTAAAACGCCGTTTAAGAAAGCAGTATTGACATCCATCTGCCATATTTCGTAATCGTAATATGCAGCGATTGCTAACATTATCCGAATAGACTTTAGCATTGCAACTGGTGAAACGGTTTCATCGTAATCCACACCGTGGACTTGCCTGTAACCTTTTGCAACCAATCTAGCTTTGAAAACTTCAAGTTTCCCATCCTTTTCCTTTTTCAGTTTGAAAATCCATTTGCTTCCAATGGCTTGGTAGCCATCTGGCAAATCGACCAAATCCCATACTTGGTTTTCAGACATGGAGTCTAATTCAGATTGCATGGCTTCTTGCCACTGCTTGGAGCTAGGGCTCGTCATAGCTTGTTTGTAAGTCGCAGGTTCATCACTTTCAAGTAATTAATAGAACGTCATAGCTCTCGTTCGTCAAAATACCTAAGTACCTTTCCGGTTGAGATCTATATCTTTGCGATCTACGCGGGGTAACATTTCTAGATTGACCATGATTCTCACCAGATTCTTCTAAAGATCTCTGAGTTTCATCCTGAATGTCATCTTGAGCATTCTCTAAAGTTTGTTGTTCGACTCGAATTTCTTCGAGGTATACTTTTCTCCCACTTGTCATTTTGGAAATGTGATCTTTCTCCAAAAAGACACCATCTCGAGCAACAAACACCTTGTTCTCAGATGTATTGTAGAAGTAATACCCCTTTGTTTCCTTTGGATAGCCCACAAGGATACATTTGTCAGATTTTGGATGAAGTTTGTCTGAAATTAATCGTTTGACGTATACTTCACATCCCCAAATCTTAAGAAAAGACACATTTGGAGGCTTTCCAAACCATAATTCGTATGGAGTCTTTTCGACAGCTTTAGACGGAGCTCTATTTATAGTGAGTGCAGCTGTATTTAGTGCATGTCCCCAAAATTCTAATGGAAGTTCGGCCTGACCCATCATTGACCTGACCATGTCTAGCAAGGTTCTGTTCCTCCGTTCCGACACACCGTTCCATTGTGGTGTTCCAGGAGGAGTCAATTCTGATAGAATTCCACATTCTTTCGGATGGTCATCAAATTCATAGCTCAGATATTCACCGCCTCTATCAGACCGCAGTGCCTTAATCTTCTTGCCTAATTGATTCTCTACTTCACTCTGAAATTCCTTGAATTTGTCAAAGGATTCAGACTTATGCTTCATTAGGTAGACATAACCATATCTACTGAAGTCATCAGTGAAAGTGATAAAGTAGCTGAAACCACCTCTAGCATTTGTATTCATTGGTCCACATACATCTGTATGGATTAAACCGAATAGTTCATTTGCTCTTTCTCCAACTTTAGAGAAAGGTTGCTTTGTCATTTTGCCAAGTAAACATGATTCGCATTTACCATAATCCTCTAAGTCAAATGGTTCTAGAATTCCTTCCTTTTGAAGTCTTTCTAAGCGTTTCAAGTTTATATGGCCTAATCGACAATGCCACAGATAGGTGAGATCTGAATCATCCTTTTTGGCCTTTTTGGTATTTATGTTATATACTTGTTTGTCGTGATCTAATAAATAAAGTCCATTGACTAATCTAGCAGATCCATAAAACATCTCTTTAAAATAAAACGAACAACTATTGTCTTTTATTAAAAAGGAAAATCCCTTTGCATCTAAGCAAGAAACTGAAATGATGTTTTTAGTAAGACTTGGAACATGGAAACATTCTTCCAGTTCCAAAACTAGCCCGGAGGGCAACGACAAAAAGTAAGTTCCTACAGCTAATGCAGCAATCCGTGCTCCATTTCCCACTCGTAGGTCGACTTCACCCTTGCTTAACTTTCTACTTCTTCTTAGTCCCTGTGGATTGGAACATAAGTGTGAGCCACAACCTGTATCTAATACCCAAGAAGTTGAATTAGCAAGTATACAGTCTATAACGAAAATACCTGAAGATGGAACGACTGTTCCGTTCTTCTGATCTTCCTTTAGCTTCAAGCAATCTCTCTTCCAATGCCCCTTCTTCTTGCAGTAGAAGCATTCGGATTCAGAAGTGGGTTGACTGACCTTCCTCTTTACAGATTTGGCGCCAGTTTGCTTAGTTGGGCTGGCCTTGTTGCCACCTTTCTTAGCATTCCTCTTCTTTCCAGATTTCTTGAACTTGCCCCCACGCACCATAAGCACATCCTGCTTATCACTTTTGAGCGTCTTTTCAGCGGTCTTCAGCATACCGTGAAGCTCAGTGAGCGTTTTGTCTAGACTATTCATACTGTAGTTCAGTTTGAACTGATCATACCCGCTATGAAGAGAATGGAGGATGGTGTCTATAGCCATTTCCTGAGAAAATTGCTGATCCAGCCGACTCATATTCTCAATGAGTCCAATCATTTTGAGAACATGTGGACTTACGGGCTCGCCTTTCTTAAGCTTGGTCTCAAGAATTTGCCTATGAGTCTCGAATCTTTCGACTCGAGCCAGATCTTGGAACATGTTCTTCAACTCACTGATGATTGTGAAAGCATCTGAGTTGATGAACGTTTTCTGCAGATCCGCACTCATGGTGGCGAGCATTAGACATTTCACATCCTTGTTGGCATCAATCCAACGATTGAGGGCTGCCTGAGTGACCCCGTCGCCTGCGGCTTCGGGCATCGCCTCATCTAGGACATACTCCTTTTCTTCCTGCATAAGAACTATTTGCATGTTCCTTTGCCAGTCAAGGAAGTTTTTCCCGTTCAACTTCTCCTTTTCGAGAATTGATCAAATGTTGAATGAATTGTTGTTTGCCATATTAAAAACTACAATTGAAAAGAATAAACAAATAAATAACCATTCACAGTTTCTCTTAATAAACTTAAATTCTAGCATACATGCATAATTCAATGTTTATTAAGCATTTTATTCAAGTTATGTGTTCCGGCAGGTGTGAATAAAATGATTCCAAGATCCTAAAATCATTGAAGAACTAAGCACAGTTTGTCAACTTAATCCTAAAACATCTTAGGTAAGCAAAAGCCTTTTGCTAATAGTCTAGAAACTATTCTTGGTTGATAGGTACGTCTAAGAACTTATTAGGTAAACCTATCGATTTTGCCACGACATAAAAGGACTCCTTACTTATATCGTTGAGTTTCACCAAAACTAACATGTACTCACAATTATTTGTGTACCTTGCCCCTTTAGGACCAATAAGTAACACCTCGCTGAGCGAAAACTATTACTAGATTGATGTAAAGGATATCCAAGCAAGTGTATATTTTGGCATGGCACCTTTTAACTCAATTTTTTAAGTTTGGAACTTAAGGCTCTTACTATGTTGGTTAGATTTTCAGTGAACTAAAATCCTTAATCATGCAACATAATCAAGCCACAATCTTATGCATAATTAAGACATATTTAAAGCAATAAATAACTTAAAGCATGCATAAGATAAATGTGATCTAGTATGGCCCGACTTCATCTTGAAGCTTTGACTTCAAAGTCCGTCTGAAAATCTCCGTGGGAGGCACCATTTTCTTCAAATAGGATAAGCTATAATTAAAACTAATTACAACTATTTGATGGTACGCAGACCATATTTGAATTGAAAATCAACTTTGGTACTTTAGACCAATTACATTCAAATTAATGGTATGCAGACCATATTTTCTATCCTATTTGGGCCATACTAGTCACTTCATAACCTGCAAAACAGTACATATACAATATATACCATTCACCCCTTCATTATCATGAATGGCCCACATAGCTGGTTAGTAAAACACATTATGCATCACGTAAACATTTGCAGCAATTAATCAAGGGCACCAATAATCTACCAATTATTCAGTCCTTATTAATTCTAATCAAGTTGTTTTAACCTTAAGGATTCGTAGACCTAATCAAGAGTTTATGACTAAAAAGCGCTCCCACTTAAACCAATAAATTCATATGCTTTACTAATTTTAAACATAAAAATGTATTTCAAGTCTAACCGGAAACATACAAATTTAATTAAAATTTAAAGCCCATATAAATTTATAATTGAATCCAAAATTTTTAATTTGATTTCAGTCGTATTTAAATTAATTCATGATTTAATTTTAGTAAAATAATTAGAATAAATAAAATTTATTATAATTACAATATTCAAAATTAAAATCCAAGAAAATAATTTAAATTCTTAATTTTAAAATTAATTAAAATTACGTAAACTGAAAATTTCAAATTAAACATTCAAAACGATCTAATCGTAATGCAAACACCCTACGCATCGCACGCCCATGGGCCACACGCACACAGCCATCGCTGGCCATGTGCGCGCAGCCCATGCGCTCGTCGCATAGCTGCTGCATCTACCCATCGCAAGCCATTGCACAAGTTGGTGCTCGCTGCGCGCGCCCAGCGCTCGATGCACGTGAGCCATCGCTCGCTGTGCGCGCTCGCCAGCGCTTGCTGCGCGCGCTCCAGCGCTCGATGCACGCGAGCCATCGCTCGCTGTGCGCGAGCAATTGCTCGCTGCGCGCGATCGACGTTGGGCGCAGCGCTCGTGGCACACGAGCTTGCGCTCGCTGCGCGCGATGCTGCGCGCGCTTGCGCGAGGCAGTGCGCGTTGTGGCGCAGCTCGCTTGCTGCCCACACGCGACTGCCGTGCCTTGCCTTCGCCCATGCCCATCCGTCCATAGCTCGTGGCCCACGACACAAGGCAGGGCTGCTGCCTTGTGCTCGTGCACCATGCCCTTGCTCATTGCATTCGTGCCGCACGGGCGACGAGCTCCCTTGCTCGTCGTCGCATGCCCGCACTATACAACACCCCTTAAGGGTAACACGAAGCGTCCATTGCTTTGTGCGTGCAAGTTATATGAACGAATCGCATAAAAATTTAAAATTTATATTTAAAATTAATGACAAATTAATAAATTAATATTAATTTCATAATTTTAGGGCGAAAAATCGAAAATTTATTATTCAATTGATTTCCGATTATCATGGATTCAAGCCTAGGTCATAAAAATTTAAAATTTATCATAAATTTACAATTTTTATGGTGGTTTTTAATCATAGGTTTCTAATTAAATTATAATTAATTATGAAAATCAAATTAATTCTAAATTATTATAATTTTCAACTAATTAATCATAATTACAAATTAGATTGTATAATTAACAAGGCTAGGCATTCAAACTTGTTAAACATATACAGTAGGTCAATCAAAAATTCAAGATTTATCAACAAGAATCGCAAATATTTAATTTAACATCTTAAATTTACGAAATTTTGCATTCGAAAAAACTAAAACCTTCGAAAAGTCATAGTTAGGCTTCGAATTTGAGAATTCTGGGTTCGGCAGAAAAAAAAAAAATTTGTCAAAATTTTAGAACGCCTTTTACATGCGGAATTGACACAAAAATCACTCGATTTGGATGAGTAACGAAGAAACTGCCGAAAAACTGCGTACGTATAATTAAATAAACGCAATTTGCAATTAATTAACAATTACGAAAATTAATCACCCCTTTTAATTCTTGCAAATTTGTAATATTTACCCATGTTCATGCAATTTAGATTATGAAAATAATAAGAGGCTCGTGATACCACTGTTAGGTTATGATACATATGACAATTCATAAATCATGCGGAAACAACCATTAAGCCAGGAATACATATTATTTACACATAATCATTTAGCATAGTTTAGATGCATACTCTTTGTTGCGTGCCTTCCCTAGCTGCGCCCGAACCGAACAAGAACAAGTCTTTAGGACTCCAAGTGTCGTCCCTCCGTAGATAGTCCACAGCACGTCCGGATCCGCCTTAAGATTGACCAACTAGAATCGCCCCTAAGGTACTATAAATTTTCGGCACTTTTTGAGCAAGATGTGTGACTGAATTTTTCTCTCAAAAACTCACTTTGAATACTTGAATAACTCGTTATAAATTGTGAACCCAGGCCACATATTTATAGGGGTATGGAAAGAGAATTGGAATCCTATTAGGATACGAATTAATTAAATTAGAATTATAATAAAACTCTTATTTAATTAATTTATCAAATAGAATTAGGAATTTAATCATTAAACGAATTCTGCACGTTTTAGGTTTCGTATGCGAACACAAACACTTACGCAAGCATGACCCGCAAGCGTGCAGGCCATGCCCGCGCACAGCCCACACGGCCGCACGGCCCACGCGAGCTACAAGCCCACGCGAGCTGCAGCAATGCTCGCAGCCCACTGCTCGCAGCTGCGCGCGCTGTGCGCGCTGCCACGGCCTGCTGGGCCTGGCCTTGCGCTGGGCCTGGCGTGGCCTTGGCTGTTCGTGTGGCGCGCTTGGCTTGCTGAGCGATGGCCTGGCTTCGTGCTGGGCCCTCGTCCGGCAGGCCTCGTCCGATGCTTATTCGTACGATACGCTTCCGATTAAATTCCCGATTCCGGAATATATTTCCGATACGAACAATATTTAATATTTTCGATTCCGGAATTAATTTCCGTTTCGAACAAATATTTAATATTTCCGTTTCTGGAATTATTTTCCGATTCCGATAATATTTCCGATTCTGACAATATTTCCGTTTCCGGCAATATTTCCGATTCCGGCAATATTTCCATTTCCGATAATATTTCCCGATACGTACCATGTTTCCGTTTCCGGCAACATCTACGACTTGGATAATATTTATATTTCCGATACGATCCATATTTCCGTTTCCGGCAATATCATCGTTTCCGGAGTATTCATTTCTTGCCTGTGACGATCTCAGCTCCCACTGAAACCAAGATCCGTCGATTCCGAATATCCATAGTTGGAGTATTTAATGCCATTAAATACTTGATCCGTTTACGTACTATTTGTGTGACCCTACGGGTTCAGTCAAGAGTAAGCTGTGGATTAATATCATTAATTCCACTTGAACTGAAGCGGCCTCTAGCTAGGCATTCAGCTCACTTGATCTCACTGAATTATTAACTTGTTAATTAATACTGAACCGCATTTATTAGACTTAACATAGAATGCATACTTGGACCAAGGGCATTATTTCCTTCACAAACGACCACCGTCGCGACTAAAAGACCTGTCCTCGATAGAATAGCCCAAAAACTTCTGGTACTTGTCGTGCGAATCAACGTTCAACTCAGCCAACGACGATGCCTTGACAACTGCAAAACAAAACCAAGTAAGGCGACATTCAGTAAAATGGCAGGAAGCAGAAGCAAGAACCATAATTACCTTCCATCGTCCACCCTTCAACCAAAAAATGTCCCTTCTCTCCCAGAGAATCCTTGTTCACATAGAAAAAACGACTTTGCCAACCCCTTTCATTCATAGCTAACCCGACACCAAAATTCTTCTTCCCCTTCTTCGTAACCAGCGTATACCGACAACACTCCTTCAGCGTTAGGTCATAAGAATACATCAAGTCAGCCAAGTCGAATGGCACTTGCCAATCTGAAGTAATCCCTTGCACCACCGCAAAAATCCGCCAGATTTGAGGCATTAACTGACCCGGACTCAAGTGAAAAACCTCGATGAAAGACCTAGATAGCGGTGTGAAAGGGAGTTTAAAGCCAATTGTGAACGGATACTCGTACATGACTACATACCCCTCCGGGCAGTCGAGAGCTTCCTCATCCTGACCAGGAATCTTTACCTCCGCTGACGGCGGTAGGCCGGTGAGCTCAATAAACATTGCCGGATCTCCAACAGTGGAGTAAATCGGGTTAAGGGACTTAACCCGATTAGATCCAGACTCCCCTTTCCCCTTAGCCACAATTGACTTAGATCTAACCATCCTATTTATGAATTTCTACAGGAAAATCGAAAGAAATGAGCGGACTTTACCTGAATTCGGACGAACTCAGTGCGGAAACCAATTTCTCTTCCTCCCTTTTTCTTCTTTTCTCTCTCTTGTTTTTAGATCTGGAAACTTTTCGAAAATTTGTTGTGTGAAGAACTTATTGCATGTCGCAGATTTGTATTTATTGCTTTAGAATTTCGAACGGTTTATTCCCACGATCTAGGCAGTTGTGAACGGTTTGTTATTTGAAATTGAATTATTTCTTTTGCTCCGTGTGACCCCGCAAATTCACAATTGGGGGCAAACTGTTATCCCACTCTTTGTACTAACGACATAACTGCTTTGACGTCTGTCTATGTCGTGTCAACCAGGTACCATCGTGTCGCAGGTAACGTCGCGTCGATCGAACAATTCGAGGGTAAAGACATGCGACAAGACATGGGCGACGGAGGACTAGAGATATAGCATTGACGACAGAAGATCAGCGACGACCGACAGATAAATAAGCGAAGATAGGTCAAGATCGAAGCCCAAAGCCCAAGATGTGTTGCGCCGCTGTATAAGTAGAATGAGTCTAAGGAATTACCGAAGGCCGCTGAAACAGTTGGTGACTGGAGAAGATCATGGGCAACGGCAGTAGAAGATCCCTATCATCTAGGGATTCTTCCAACCAATAAGGCCGTTGGAATTCACGTATGAAAGGAGGAGAGCAGCAACGTCAAGGACACAAGTTAACTCAAGCTCTTTATCCTTCAAGCAATTATTATATTCTTGTACTCAGAAATACCCATTGTATTAGTTATTTTTATTCTACAAAGCATAAGCAGTCAGAAAAACAATTTAGGATTCATAGTGGATTGATAGCCTCATAGCTATCCGCGGTTTTTTACCTTATTCATGGGTTTTCCGCGTCAATATCTCCTTGAGTCGTGTCTTATTCTTTATATGCTTTATCGTATTAAATTACTTAGTTAGTGTCGACCTAAGCCAAGTGTCTCCCCTAGACGAAATTTGGCATAAACAGTCACTTTAACATGAAACGAACAAGTCAAATATTTAAGTAATATAAATAAGTAACCAAAATAACAAAAATAATCAAAGCAAAATCAATGCTGAAGGGATAAGGATTGGAAAAGATATTGACGTCCATTCATTGGGCCGAACAACGCTTTCTATGACAAGACACTTGTGTTTCAAAATTCATCTGCTTAATTTGTGTCAGGAATGATGAAAATTTATAAGGGTAAAAAACGTCCCATCAATGAAACAGCTGTTTCATCCCTATTATCTTCGTCTAGAAACACGCATATCTTTAGAAAATTCTTGTTTTGGGGAAACAAATATGAGTAAATAGATCTGCAGGTCCTTAAACTTTGCTAAAAGGAGCAGTTAGGTCCCTCAAGTTTCAAAAGGAGCATTTAGGTCCCTCAAAATGGATGGAAACCGCTGCTTTTTGACTTCTGTTACTAACGGCCGTTAAAATTCAATTAAATTAAAAGAAAACTAAATAAAAGGCACTAAACGACAAAAAACAGTTACATTTACCATTTACCAATAATTAAATAAAGGGAAATTAATTTCAGTTAGCTTTTTACAAAAATATAGCCGTTGAGGCTCTCAAAAAACAGAGTATTTAACATTCCATGGCAAATAAAACACTTAAAAATTTTGTAGAACGTGAATTATGAATTTTGTTATAATTTACAATTAGACGTTGCACTTACCGATATGTCCAATATTTCATGCTCCTGAATCTAATTTATTTATCAAGTTTATATGTGTGTTCAAGCCCGTCTAATTAATTAAATAAATGAACATAAACGAGCTTGTTCACGAGCTTGTAACATGAACGAGCATGTTTGTGTTCAGATCATGTCCAAACTGATTTGTTTAATGAGCCTCATTTTGTGTTCTATCTCGTCTCAAAGCTAAGCTCGCTCATCAGAGTATTATTTAACGAAATTCAATTAATGGTCATACTCGTTAGATAAGAGGACGTAAAAGAGCTTCGTTCGAGTAAGGTAATGAACCTTAATACGGAGTATGTGTTCAAACTAGGCACATATACGGAGTATGTATCCACTGTTCTGGAAATTTAAACATTTGTATTAGATACAAGTTGCATTTCAGACGCACTATATTTAATTTGGTCTTCCTTGGTCTACTAACTACTCCTAAGTATTTAATGAGGAGCATTGAGATGTGAGAAACAGCTTATCTTCCATTGGTCTTCCTTGACTATATAAACACAAGGGGGTTGGCTTAAAGCATTACAACAAGACTATATTTAATTTGGTCTTCCTTGGTCTACTAACTACTCCTAAGTATTTAATGAGGAGCATTGAGATGTGAGAAACAGCTTATCTTCCATTGGTCTTCCTTGACTATATAAACACAAGGGGGTTGGCTTAAAGCATTACAACAAGACTATATTTAATTTGGTCTTCCTTGGTCTACTAACTACTCCTAAGTATTTAATGAGGAGCATTGAGATGTGAGAAACAGCTTATCTTCCATTGGTCTTCCTTGACTATATAAACACAAGGGGGTTGGCTTAAAGCATTACAACAATATTCATCTCTTATATCTTGGTTTGTATTCAATACTCCATATATATTTCTTCTTCTACTCAACAACCCAGTTTTTTTTCCTTTCAATTCATCACAACACAATGAATATCTTCTTAACCATAGAAGATTTCGTATACAAATATCACCCCCCATATCAGAAAATAAAAATTAGTCATAAAAAAAACACGACCGTAGTTTCTCTGTCTAAGTAGCCTTCCAATGTCATGCTTCCATGACCCCTTGTTGAGTCATTCTCAAAGGGGTTGTGAATGTTGGAGAATCCTGAAAAGCAGATCATCGAATGGTGAGGAAATCATTTTTCGATGAAATGAAGCTTGGGTCCGACAAAGGCGTGTTGTGAAGGGATCCACCTCGTGGGGCCTCACCTCGAGAGTTCTAGATGATGGCCATCAAACCAAGGCTTCAAGCAGTACATGAAACGAATGGATGGCATGTGAACAGAAGGTACGCGAGGCAGTTGGTCTGTATCCCAGAATGTCTGTATCCCGGGCCGAACAAACGTGAGTCGGATCAAATTGTGCATAAATGGTATCCGTTACTCGGTTGGTCTTATGTTATGGTTCAAGTGTATTACCCTTTTGAGGATTGGGTTGGCAACGGGTATTTACTAGCCTTGTACAGTGGGGAAGGACCATTGTCATGTAACTAGATTATCCTTTATTAATATATGTTGTGATTTTGTGTTTAATAAGTTAAGTGTAAGAACTATTTGTAATCACATCGACACTTGATTTTTAACTACTTAGATATCTCATAGGATTTTGCCTTGGGATATTTGATGTATATTAGACTTCTAGTCATATTAATGAATTAGGACTCGATCATATTGTAATCCCTATATCATTGTTCAATGGAATACACTGCCATCTTCCACCAAATGATCAATCTATTTGTTTGGGGGGATTAGATCTCAGTTTTTTCTTTCTCGGAATTAATCAAGATCAAATATTTTAGCATCTCTTTTAATATATTTTGTTAATTTTTATTGTAGATGTATAGGGTTAAATTGCTCTGTTATGATGAAATGTGTAGGGTGAAAAAGCAAATGAAAAGGCTAAGGAACTTGAAAAAGCTAAGTCAAAATCAAAAGAAGCTATTTTAAATCATTTATACACATATAAATTGATTTCCCTTTATTTAAAATCAGTTTTATTATTTATTTAATTGAACTTAACGGAAAATGTAACGGTGTTAATAAAAATAGCTTATTCCATCCATTTTGAGGGACCTAAATGCTCCTTTTGAAACTTGAGGGACTTAACTGCTCCTTTTGGCAAAGTTAAGGGACCTCCAGACCTATTTACTCAAACAAATATCGATAAAAAAACTATTATTTAATCATATGTGATAAAAAAAAATAAAAATGAATCCTTTATTCCATGTAAGGCCACTTGTTATGATAAGCAACTACTGGTATAAACTTGGGTTTGATAAAATGGCCAAATTATACATATTACTATATTTGTTAGGAAAGTGGCGTAATTTCACCTGTTAAAAATGGACCCGAACCGAGGAGGCGAGGATACGACATGAACCTACGTATATGATTAAGGACCTGGATCCGGACCCGTCTTGATCCGATTTTTTTTTTATTAGCATAGGAATCACGTAACCCAACCTTATCCAACCCGTTATTAAAGAGAACAACCGATTTCGACCATTGATGCTTTTCACGGACCCAAACCTAGCACCCGACCGAAATAAAACCGATAAAAGAAATGAGTAAGGTTAACCGGCCGAAAATAAACAGTACCCGTTTGAACACCCGACCCGATGTCAACCAGAATCCAATTATAAACCGATGAAACCTGTTATTGAGTTAAATCCGAACTTGCATCGACTCATTAAGTCCAGAGTGAACCAGACCTAACCCCTTGTCTTATTGACCCGACACGACCCGACCAGACCATGACCCGCGACCCGAGATTACCACACCTGAACCTGACTCGAGTAACCGTTTTCACAACATGCCTCACATCTATGGATGACAATTGCTGTGAATCTTTGTACACATACAACCCGAATTCGATAACCAAGGACCATCGGGTATTACTTGTTTTCACTTATTTATTTCTATATTTTTATTTAGATTATTAATTACACATTATGTTGTCAATAAACGATAAAAAATTACACCATACACCATAGAACTAATGAATTTGGTTAATGGTGCACCTACATCCATATCCTACCCACCCGTAATCAGAGCGATTGAGTTATCTCAAGTATTTTAAACTCACAAGAGACCCCAAGTCTAACACTTCCTATCAATAATTGTTGTTATTTGTTAATGTAATTTAATAATAATTAATAAAATCGGGGTGATTAGTTGATAATTTTTTGTACATTTTTTGAATTGGAGAAGTGACACACTGCCATAACTCACTAAGCAAGGCTACCAATTTTAATTTGTTACTGTATCACATACACGGTGTATATTTTATATTCTTAACTACCGTAATAACAAAAATTATTTTATTAGTTTATTATAATTGTCATCCATGTTTAAAAAGTGATCAGTCCATTTCACCGGGTGATTATTGTTCCGGGGTTGAAACGATGGAAGGAGCGTCCTTGATGTCTTGAGTTCCGATCACGTACGGTGCCTGCAAGATGAACTCCGGGCCAAGGGGGGTTCCCCGAGGCGGAGCCTCCGACGCTCAAGTCAGTACAATTGATGTATAAAATGAGGTGTTTAGGGGAGAGAGAGAGTATGGTGGCTTCTCTAGGGTTAGAGAATGACCCCTTTTACCTTGCCCTTTGAGGGGTATATATAGTGCCTTGTTGGACCTTTGAGGCCTTGTAAGGGATATTGGGCTTGAGTGGATTTTATTGGCTTTTGGGTTAAAATGGTGAGCCCATTTTAATGTTAGGTTATGATACATATGATATTACATAAATCATGCGGAAACAACCATTAACCCAGGATTACATATTATTTACACATAATCATATAGCATAATTTAGATGCATACTCTTTGTTGCGTGCCCTCCCTAGCTGCGCCCGAACCGAGCAAGAACAAGTCTTTAGGACTCCAAATGTCGTCCCTCCGTAGATAGTCCACAGCACGTCCGGATCCGCCTTAAGATTGACCAACTAGAATCGCCCTTAAGGTACTAGAATTTTCGGCACTTTTGAGCAAGATGTGTGGCTGAATTTTTCTCTCAAAAACTCACTTTGAATACTTTTAAACTCGTTATAAATTGTGAACCCAGGCCACATATTTATAGGGTTATGGAAAGGGAATTGGAATCCTATTCAGATACAAATTAATTAAACCTAGAATCCTACAAGAACTCTAATTTAATTAATTTATCAAATAGAATTAGGAATTTAATCATTAACCGAACTCTGCACGTTTTAGGAAACGTGCACGAACACAAACACTTACGCGCACACACACGGCAGCCTCGATGGGCCGCCCATGCGTGCGTGCGAGCAGCAGCCCACGCAGCGAGGCCTACGCGAGCCACAAGCCCACGCAAGCACCCGCGCGCGCTGCGCGCGCTGCCACGGCCTGCTGGGCCTGGCCTTGCGCTGGGCCTGGCGTGACTGTTTGTGCAGCGCGCTTGGCTTGCTGGGCGATGGCCTGGCTTCGTGCTGGGCCCTCGTCCGGCAGGCCTCGTCCGATGCTTATTCGTACGATACGCTTCCGATTAAATTCCCGATTCCGGAATATATTTCCGATACGAACAATATTTAATATTTTCGATTCCGGAATTAATTTCCGTTTCGAACAAATATTTAATATTTCCGTTTCTGGAATTATTTTCCGATTCCGATAATATTTCCGATTCTGACAATATTTCCGTTTCCGACAATATTTCCGATTCCGGCAATATTTCCATTTCCGATAATATTTCCCGATACGTACCATGTTTCCGTTTCCGGCAACATCTACGACTTGGATAATATTTATATTTCCGATACGATCCATATTTCCGTTTCCGGCAATATCATCGTTTCCGGAGTATTCATTTCTTGCCTGTGACGATCTCAGCTCCCACTGAAACCAAGATCCGTCGATTCCGAATATCCATAGTTGGAGTATTTAATGCCATTAAATACTTGATCCGTTTACGTACTATTTGTGTGACCCTACGGGTTCAGTCAAGAGTAAGCTGTGGATTAATATCATTAATTCCACTTGAACCGAAGCGGCCTCTAGCTAGGCATTCAGCTCACTTGATCTCACTGAATTATTAACTTGTTAATTAATACTGAACCGCATTTATTAGACTTAACATAGAATGCATACTTGGACCAAGGGCATTATTTCCTTCAGTCTCCCACTTGTCCTTAGGGACAAGTGTGCATTTCCTAATTCCTTTGTCGCTCGATGCTTGCTCTTGAACATAAGGTAAGAGTTGTCATCCTTATTATGTCCAGAGGTGTTCCTCGGTTTCAGAGTTCAACTGATCAAATAAACAGATAATCATAGCCTATGATTCATCCGAGCACGGCCATGCATTTCACAGTTTCTAGCTCTCCGAGTGGCCTTGTACAACTTTTAAGCATCTCATCCCGGTTTATGGGAGGACAATCCCAATCTTGCGATCTTGAGATTAGACTTCGTTTGATAGGTGATTACCTGAGCGTTGCCTTTATAGCCTCCTTTTACGGTGCGACGGTTGGTCAACGTCAAAGTAACCAGTTCTCAAACAAGTAATCTCAAATCACTCAGGTATTGAGGATTTAGTGTCTAATAATTTAATGAAATTTACTTATGACAGATTTTCATCTCTTACAGTAAAGTTTCATAGGTCTTGTCCGATACTAGTCTTCCCAAAGTAAGTATCTATGCAAATGATTATAACATTGCCATGTCCACATAGTTCAAGAAACAGAACTACTAGTCATCTTGCATTCTAATCGTCTAACGTTTTCTATGCGTCCAATTTTATAGAAAACTCCGACTAGGGACCATTTTCAACTTTTGACATTCAAGTTCACTTGATAGACATTTCTTAGTCACAGGACTGGTCCTGACAGTCTATCTTGAATATATTGTCAAATTGAAGGGACTCATCATTTAATACTAAACCAAGATTAAATGGAATATGAAAACACATTTCATATATGATAAATGTTCAACCCCAATGTTTTACAACCATGGGCCTCTAACCCATCTTTAAAACATTTCATGGAATTCAAAGCTATGTTTGATTTCCAGTGCTACAACGTGAGTGTTGCTTCTCACTTGTTGCATAGGTTTAGTTATCATGCTTTGCCAATCTTAATATCCTTTTTATCGAATGTTCTTCGAGATATGATGATAAGATCTTTTGAGTTTGTTTATTATGTGATCTAGTCTTTCTTACTTCGATAGTGGTTCTACGCATTTTGCAATGAAGAATCATCAAGTTAGCAGACATGTGATCCACCCAAGTTCAATGAAGAACTCATTAATATAAACAACTCTGTTTTATTGCTTCTTAGGCAATAAGTACTTTTACTTCAACTGTTTAGGTTGCTAGTGATGCTTTGTTTGGATTTTCTTATCCAAGCAGTTCACAGATATGTGGAAGACTTTCCAGCTATATCTTAGAACATATTTAATTTCCCACGCAACAACTCATGGTCTTCAATCCATGTTGCCATTTCAAAACAGGATGCTCTTTAGCTCGTCCTTGTCAATGGTTAACTCCAAAGGGTCTTGCTTGATCCTTTGCCAGTGTTTATGCGTGTAGCATCAATATTTAGCATATCTTTATTTCCTTGAATCAAGAAGTAATCCTATGTACCTTTTCAGGTACCATAAGTTTTTCTTGATCTCAATCTAATTGGTCTTCACTTAGATCAATAGAGATTGGTATATGTTCGTCATGCCTAAAGTCATACGATACGTTTTTGGCGATCCTCATATTATATCATACATGATAAATTCTTTTGTAGAATAATTCCCAATTGAATTCTATTCATGTAACTTTAGCTCATTCAATTTCAGTAGATACTGAATCCAGCTAAATTCTTTGACATATAATATAGGTGAAGAATCTCATTAGATTCTTTGATGTTAACTTAGTAAATTCTTATACATAGTTCAAACATCCTTTACATAGATTTATTCACATGGGTCGAATATCTCCAATGGAGACTTTCGTGTTTGATTTAGTAAATGCCATTACTTAATCCAAAATAATATCATAAGATCTTTGTAAATAGATCTTAATAACCAGTATGTACTAAGTTTCGCCATGGTCCATTATTGATGAATAATTTCAAATCTAAGTCATTAGCATTTGAATGTTATTTCACAATAGAGAGATATGTGTGTGATACACATAGGACCAATTAAGTTTTAAGTACTCCCACTAAACTTCTTATATATCTATAAGAATCATGTATATTTTATGAAACTAAAATACTTATTAGTTTCACTAAAATACAGTTCCAATTCCCAATTGCTTGCTTAAATCTGTACTTAGATTTTATAAGCTAGCTTTCCTTTTCAAGCATTTATTTGGATCCACAAACTCTATGACATACCATGTACATATTGTATTCCATCATTTGATTGAGGAATACGTTTTGTCATCCAATTGCCATATGTACCAATATGCAATCATTGCTTGAATTATAGACTTAAGCATTACGATTTTGCATGAGGTTTCAACACAATCCATGCCATGAATTTGCTTGTAACCTTTAGCAACTAATCTAGCTTTGTGTGTGAACACAATTCCATGTTTGATGGTTTTTATCCTTAAAACAAACTTGCAACCAATAGGTGTGAAACTATTCTTGCAAATCAACAAAATTTCAATTTTGTCATCAAAACATTGAGTATGTTTTATGGCCTCTAACCATTTAAAACATTTGAGTCTATATATGGCCTCTAACCATTTTAGGGAATCTGGGTTTCGTCATAGCTTTCTTACAAGTCACAAACTCATTAATCTACATGATAATAGTTTGACTGCAAGTTGTAGGTTTCTTCACTATTTAATAGAAGAATCTCATAGTTTCATTGACCCGATCTCTATGTTTCTTCACTATCTAATAGAAGAATCTCATAGTTTCAGTGACTTGAATTCTATGCCTACTTGGGTATAGAACATCAAACAATAGAATATCAATAGCCACTTGAAAGTCCTTTGAATATTCTGTTCTCCTTGAAGCACTTGTAAAGTCTTCTAAGAGATATCTATTCTTTAAAGCCACTTCTAAAGTCCTTAAAGAATAAGTTCGGATTTTCTGAAGCACTTCGAAAAGCCTCCGGAATGTCCGTTTATGTTTGTTGTTCGCCTCGAAAACTTTCGAGGTCTATTTTCTCCCACTTGTCATTTTGGAAACGAATCTCCAAAAGGACATTATTTCGAGCAAACAAACATTATGTTCTCAAAAATTCGTGGTAGAAACAATACCCTTGTGTCTCATTTGAATAAATCACAATGAAACATATATCTATACTTGGACCTTAGTTTGTTGAATAACAAACACTAAGCTCCCACTGAGTTTAAGAACTCTTTAGATATATTATGAAAAGATATTCTGAAATTACTTTTCAATAGCTTTGACGAATTTGGTTTAGTTTGGTGGTAGTTGAGCATTTTGTTTTAGAAATTATAGGAAAAGTCTTTATGATCCATCATTGATTGAATCAAGTACTAATCGACTTCGATCATTCCAACTTAGATATGCCATATCTTATGGAGCTAGATTGTGAAATTACAACACACAATCATTGATGATCATATTTGGTCTCAAGTAATCATCAACATGATCTAACCTAGATCTTTATGATTTCTTGCCAAGTGGATTTTATACTTCTGAATCTTTGAACTAGCCAAACAGATTCAACTTATATCACATTTGAGTAAATAAACCTATATTCACTCAAATCCATGTGAAATAATAAAGTCATAAAATCTTTCTTTAGCTTTGAACTCTATCGTCTAGGCGTTCTAACAATAGTTCATATCTTTTGTTACTTTCAACAAGTAAGACTAGCTTGTCTTAAGTTGATCTAGAAATCAACCAACTTTCAAAAGTCCATTAAAATAGAGCTTTTGAATGTTAACTTGTTGATATGGTCTAAGCAACAATGCCAAAGATTAGTGGAACTCAAATCAAGGGGTTGATTTGAACCTAGTAAAGTTCTTTAAAGAGTTGTTTGTTTTAATCAAGCATATTGACTCATTCTGTAAATGACCATTTCATTCAAATGAACAAACAAACAAGCATTGTTTTTGTTCTTCTGAATGTGAGTCTTTCTGTGTTTGAAGCAGAAATTTAGGTATGCTGATTATGGAACAAAATAGCCATTAAGTTCCAGCCTTTGAAAGGACTTAAAACAAACTAGATGACCCTACAACTAATGTAGCATTGCCATGCTTCATTTCCCACTTGTAGGTCATTAGTGTATCCTAGCTTCCATTGTTTGAGTTATTATCGAAGTAAGAACCTCAAGCGGTATATGATACCAAGGAAGTTTGATTGCTAGGTTACTTCTCTTTAAACATAAACTTATAGGTAGAAACGGAATCGTAAATTCCTTTCATGTGTTCTTTTGTCTTCCTATTTCTTGTACCCTTTCTTATAGTCTTAAGAATTGAATTCTTTAGTGTTGACTTTTATACTTTGTTAGACATGTCCAATGTCACCAACAAGGTTCTTTACCATTTTAATTTATGTTGAATATTTTGTTTCAACTAGATGATCTTACCAGAAGCTTCTAAAGTTCTCTAAGCATCGATCTATTCGAATGTCTAGGGACTAGACTCATTCGAGAATTAAATGGACAAAGATATTAGGTTGTTAACCATTGGTAAAGCTGAGCGTATTAAACTCAATGCTTTATGATCTCAAAACTACATTGTATTTTGAATTCACAATCACCAATCGGTTTGCCATTCGATTTTGATTCTCGAAAACAACCATAAAAGTCGATATAAGAAACGTACATTTTAAATTGCTCATTTTCTCTCATTTCCGTGAATCGTTCTTGGATTCACTACCAATCGAGGAAATTTACTGTTACCTTTCTAAAAGGATTTATTGCAGTGCAAGATATTTAATTATAAACAATAATTAAAACATACATTGAAGCATGCAAAGTCTAAACATTTATCATGAATAATAACTTGAAATTAAAGCAACCATGCAATTCAAACAAGTTATTAGCATTTTATTCGATTTTATTGTTCCGGCAGGTGTGAATAAAATTATTCCAAGACCCTAAAATCATTGAAGAACTAAGCACAGTTTGTCGACTTAATCCTAAAACATCTTAGGTAAGCAAAAGCCTTTTTCTAATAGTCTAGAAACTACTCTTGGTTGATAGGTACGTCTAAGAACTTGTTAGGTAAACCTATCGATTTTGCCACGACATAAAAGGACTCCTTACTTATATCGTTGAGTTTCACCAAAACTAACATGTACTCACAATTATTTGTGTACCTTGCCCCTTTAGGACCAATAAGTAACACCTCGCTGAGCGAAAACTATTACTAGATTGATGTAAAGGATATCCAAGCAAGTGTATATTTTGGCATGGCACCTTTTAACTCAATTTTTAAGTTTGGAACTTAAGGCTCTTACTATGTTGGTTAGATTTTAAGTGAACTAAAATCCTTAATCATGCAACATAATCAAGCTTTTGATCTCATGCATTTTAAGACATATTTAAAAGCAATAAATAACTTAAAACATGCATAAGATATTTGTGATCTAGTATGGCCCGACTTCATTTTGAAGCTTTAACTTCAAAGTCCGTCTTGAAAATCTCCGTGGGAGGCACCATTTTCTTCAAATAGGATAAGCTATAACTAATTACAACTATTTGATGGTACGCAGACCATATTTGAATTGAAAAATAACTTTGGTACTTTAGACCAATTACATTCAAATTAATGGTACGCAGACCATATTTTCTATCCTATTTGGGCCATACTAGTCACTTCATAACCTGCAAAACAGTACATATACAATATATACCATTCACCCATTCATTATCATGAATGGCCCACTTAGCTGGTTAGTAAAACACATTATGCATCACGTAAATATTTGCAGCA
Source organism: Spinacia oleracea (assembly GCF_020520425.1). Taxonomy (NCBI): domain Eukaryota; kingdom Viridiplantae; phylum Streptophyta; class Magnoliopsida; order Caryophyllales; family Amaranthaceae; genus Spinacia; species Spinacia oleracea. The sequence goes on along the minus strand of NC_079488.1, from coordinate 15,598,414 downwards.
ATTAATCAAGGGCACCAATAATCTACCAATTATTCAGTCCTTATTAATTCTAATCAAGTTGTTTTAACCTTAAGGATTTGTAGACCTAATCAAGAGTTTATGACTAAAAAGCGCTCCCACTTAAACCAATAAATTCATATGCTTTACTAATTTTAAACATAAAAATGTATTTCTAGTCTAACCGGAAACATACAAATTTAATTAAAATTTAAAGCTCATATAAATTTATAACTGAATCCAAAAAGTTTAATTTAATTTCAGTCGTATTTAAATTAATTCATGATTTTAATTTTAGTAAAATAATTAGAATAAATAACATTTATTATAATTACAATATTCAAAATTAAAATCCAAGAAAATCATTTAAATTATTAATTTTAAAATTAATTAAAATTACGTGAACTGAAATTTTCAAATTAAACATTCAAAACGATCTAATCGTAACGCAAACACCCTACGCATTGCACGCCCATGGGCCGCTCGCACACAGCCATCGCTGGCCATGTGCGCGCAGCCCATGCGCTCGTCGCATAGCTGCTGCATTTCCATCGCAAGCCATCGCACGCTGCGTGCGCGCCAGCGCTCGTCGCACGCGAGCCATCGCTCGCAGTGCGCGCGAGCCATCGCTCGCTGGGCGTGCGACATCGCTCGCTGGGCGCGCGACATCGCTCGCTGGGCGCGCGACATCGCTCGCTGGGCGCGCGACATCGCTCGCTGGGCGCGCGACATCGCTCGCTGTGCGCGCGAGCAACGCTGGGCGCAGCGCTCGTGGCACGCGAGCTTGCGCTCGCTGCGCGCGAGGCTGCGCGCTCTTGCGCGAGGCAGTGCGCGTTGTGGCGCAGCTCGCTTGCTGCCCACACGCGACTGCCTTGGCTCGCCCTTCGCCCATGCCCATTCGTCCATTGCTCGTGGCCCACGACACAAGGCAGGGCTGCCGCCTTGTGCACGTGCACCATGCCTTGCTCATTGCATTCGTGCCGCACGGGCGACGAGCTCCCTTGCTCGTCGTCGCATGCCCGCACTATACAACACCCCTTAAGGGTAACACGAAGCGTCCATTGCTTTGTGCGTGCAAGTTATATGAACGAATCGCATAAAAAAAATTTAAAATTTATAAAATTAATGACAAATTAATAAATATTATTAATTTCATAATTTTAGGGCGAAAAAATCGAAAATTTCTTATCCAATTGATTTCCGATTGTTATGGATTCAAGTCTAGGTCATAAAAATTTAAAATTTATCATAAATTTACAATTTTTATGGTGGTTTTTAATCATAGGTTTCTAATTAAATTACAATTAATTATGAAAATCAAATTAATTCTAAATTATTCTAATTTTCAACAAATTAATCATAATTACAAATTAGATTGCATAATTAACAAGACTAGGCATTCAAACTTGTTAAAGATATGCAGTAGGTCAATCAAAAATTCAAGATTTATCAACAAGAATCGCAAATATTTAATTTAACATCTTAAATTTACGAAATTTTGCATTCGAAAAACTAAAACCTTCGAAAAGTCATAGTTAGGCTTCGAATTTGAGAATTCTGGGTTCGGCAGAAAAATACTAGTTTTGTCAAAATTTTAGAATGTCTTTTACATGCGGAATTGACACAAAAATCACTCGATTTGGATGAGTAACGAAGAAACTGCCGAAAAACTGCGTACGTATAATTAAATAAACGCAATTTGCAATTAATTAACAATTACGAAAATTAATCACCCCTTTTAATTCTTGCAAATTTGTAATATTTAACCATGTTTATGCAATTTAGATTATAAAAATAATAATGGGCTCGTGATACCACTGTTAGGTTATGATACATATGATATTACATAAATCATGCGGAAACAACCATTAACCCAGGATTACATATTATTTACACATAATCATATAGCATAATTTAGATGCATACTCTTTGTTGCGTGCCCTCCCTAGCTGCGCCCGAACCGAGCAAGAACAAGTCTTTAGGACTCCAAATGTCGTCCCTCCGTAGATAGTCCACAGCACGTCCGGATCCGCCTTAAGATTGACCAACTAGAATCGCCCTTAAGGTACTAGAATTTTCGGCACTTTTGAGCAAGATGTGTGGCTGAATTTTTCTCTCAAAAACTCACTTTGAATACTTTTAAACTCGTTATAAATTGTGAACCCAGGCCACATATTTATAGGGTTATGGAAAGGGAATTGGAATCCTATTCAGATACAAATTAATTAAACCTAGAATCCTACAAGAACTCTAATTTAATTAATTTATCAAATAGAATTAGGAATTTAATCATTAACCGAACTCTGCACGTTTTAGGAAACGTGCACGAACACAAACACTTACGCACACACACACGGCAGCCTCGATGGGCCGCCCATGCGTGCGTGCGAGCAGCAGCCCACGCAGCGAGGCCTGCGCGAGCCACAAGCCCACGCAAGCACCCGCGCGCGCGCGCGCGCTGTTCGCGCTGCCACGGCCTGCTGGACCTGGCCTTGCGCTGGGCCTGGCGTGGCTGTTTGTGCGGCGCGCTTGGCTTGCTGGGCGATGGCCTGGCTTCGTGCTGGGCCCTCGTCCGGCAGGCCTCGTCCGATGCTTATTCGTACGATACGCTTCCGATTAAATTTCCGATTCCCGAATTCATTTCCGATACGAACAATATTTAACATTTCCGATTCCGGAATTAATTTCCGTTTCGAACAAATATTTAATATTTCCGTTTCCGGAATTATTTTCCGATTCCGGTAATATTTCCGATTCTGACAATATTTCCGTTTCCGGCAATATTTCCGATTCTGGTAATATTTCCATTTCCGATAATATTTTCCGATACGTACCATGTTTCCGTTTCCGGCAACATCTACGACTTGGATAATATTTATATTTCCGATACGATCCATATTTCCGTTTCCGGTAATATCATCGTTTCCGGAGTATTCATTTCTTGCCTGTGACGATCTCAGCTCCCACTGAAACCAAGATCCGTCGATTCCGAATATCCATAGATAGAGTATTTAATGCCATTAAATACTTGATCCGTTTACGTACTATTTGTGTGACCCTACGGGTTCAGTCAAGAGTAAGCTGTGGATTAATATCATTAATTCCACTTGAACTGAAGCGGCCTCTAGCTAGGCATTCAGCTCACTTGATCTCACTGAATTATTAACTTGTTAATTAATACTGAACCGCATTTATTAGACTTATCATAGAATGCATACTTGGACCAAGGGCATTATTTCCTTCATTTAACACCCCAACAAATGCCCCCCAGACCCAATTCTATTTGAAAAATGGGTTGGGTTTTGATTTTGATCACTTCCAAGTGAAAGTCAATTTCAGCTCGGAATTTTAACCTCGGCTCGGATTGTAACATCGGTTCGAGTTGTAATCTCGGCTCGGATTTTACCTTCGGTTTTTTACCTTCGGATTCTTACCTTCGGGTCGGATTTATCCTTCGGATTTTTACCTTCGGCTCGGTTTTAGTCCAAGTTTCTTCAAATCCGTAGATTTGCTAAAAGACTTGTTTTGCTTTGAGTTCTTCAAATCCGTAGATTTGCTAAGAGACTCGTCTTGTCTTTGAGTTCTTCAAATCCGTAGATTTGCTAAGAGACTCGTTTGGTTTCTGTTCTTCCGATTTCTTGCGGTTCGGAAACCTGGCCAAGAAATCGCAAGTCTGACTCTTAGTTATGAGCTTCGGGGATCCGTGGATCTGAGCCGAAGTTTTATAACTTGATTTGAGCGACTTTTGTTGCGAACAGAATTTTCCAAGAATTCCGTAGATCTGCTGAGATACTCGTTTGGTTTCTGTTCTTCCGATTTCTTGCGGTTCGGAAACCTGGCCAAGAAATCGCTAGTCTGACTCTTAGTTATGACTTTGGCGATCCATGGATCTGAGCATAAGTTTTATAACTTGATTTGAGCGACTTTTGTTGCGAACATAATTTTCCAAGACTTCTGTAAATCTGCTAAGATACTCGTTTGGTTTCTGTTCTTCCGATTTCTTGCGGTTCGGAAACCTGGCCAAGAAATCGCAAGTCTGACTCTTAGTTATAAGATTCGGGGATCCGTGGATCTGAGCCGAACTCTTTATAACTGTATTCGAGCGACTTTTTTTGCGAACAGAATTTTCCAATATTTGCTCCACAATTTTGATCTTTTATGTTTGTCAAACATGAATTTATAATTCGTTTTGAGCATGATGAACAATTTGAGTTGTATGCTCTTGTAAAATGACTTATTGTTTAGACAATGTCTGTCAAATTAAGTCTCCAAGAATATTAGCATTTTACCAAATTAATCAAGTCAAATAAATTATATGTTGACAAAATATAGTGTATAAAGCTTAAACGGAAAGAGGACTTAGCTTTGAGGCCAGGAAATTAGAATGTCGTTGGAAGGAGTAACTGAAGCTCATTTGTTGTCTCCAAGTGGACCAATTTGAGTGGTTCGAGTGGGTCACTTCAATTTCCAACTCATGACAGGTGCTACTCAAACGATTTACTTCGTAATGTTGGAGCCATCCCCTTTGGTAGACCAATTAAAGTAAATAAATTACTTTGGTTGGCCAACCAGAGTCTTTGCCTTTTTGATATGATGACAAATAAGTTTATCATTGGATTTTTGTGAAACTTCTTCCCTGTTTTTGGATACGACATCCAGCAAGTAAAGCCCATTGACATTTTTGAACTTTTCAAAGCTGCTGCGTTAATGTTTAGATTTTTGTTGATCATCAGACCTGCCAAATTCCTATACATGTTCGGCGTAAAACCTTGCAACAACTTCGAGAGACTGCTACAAACTCGGGATTGACTTCGGTACAGATTCCGGCATTGAACTCGGCTTTGAGCTTCAGAGCTGCTAAGCTCGGTAGTGAGCTTCAAGGCTCGGGAGATTCAGCATTATGCTCGGGAGATGAACTGGGTATAGCTCGGAAGGTGAACTGAGTAGCTCGGGAGCTGAACTGAGTGTGGGTAGAGACTGAGCTTTGTACACTGAGCCCGAGAGCTGCTATGTTCGGCACTACGCCTCGGCATTGAGCTTCGGGGGCTGGCATTTTCGACTCCGTATCGATCACTCAAGGTGATGAGGTGAGATGCTAGACTGCCTGGGCTTTGTAGCCTTATCAAGTAATAACTTGACTTTCTTATCAAGTAGAAAATAACTGGATTTTCTTGCCTCTCGTATTTTGTTGGTAACTTGCATCAATCTTCATCTCATATTCTCCTCCATTTGTATGGCTCTTGGTATTGAGTTTCGCCTCGGGAGCGTGGGCTCGGACCGTGGCTCCTCCTTCGATCCAGCTTCGGGAGCTTCAATTCGGACGCCGGGAGTGATTTATCACCGCCCAAGTTGAACCAATGAGATAATCTTGACTCGGATCTTGGAAAGTTGCTGACCTCAGTACTGAGTTTTGGTCATGAGCTCCGATCATGAGTTTCAGCAACGAGCTTCGGCCATGCTCTTCGGTACCCACTTCGGTGGTCAACTTCGGATTGGCTAACCTCGAACGGGCTGACTCAGCTCCATATCGACCACTCAAGATGATGAGGTGAGATGTCATGGATTTGTAGTTTCATCAATATGATGATGAGTTTTGTAATTTTATCAAGTAAAATAACTCCATTTTCCTTGCTTGTTGTATTTTGCCGACAATTTGCACCAATAGGTAGAAGCTTTGTTGCTGTGCTCGGCGCTGAGTGTCGACACTGGGCTTCGACATTAAGCTTCAGCAAGAACCTTTTGTTCGGACATTGGATCTCTTTGGTTTGGACCTTGAATCGAACCTCGGAGGTTCGGACCTTGAGTCGAACTTGGGACCCTTGCAGACTTCGGGAATTGAGCTTCGGGGGAGCTCTTCCTTGCTGAACTCGCAGGTAGCAGCAGAATGTGGTATGCTTCTGTCACCTCGGGTGCTCGGGAGATTGACCTCGGTACTAACCTTTGGTATGAGCTCGTGAGTTGCTATGCTCTTCTCGGGAGGCTGACCTCGGTACTGAGCTTCGGGAAGCTGACCTCGGGAGCTATTCCTACTGAACCCACAGATAGCAGTGGACTGTGAGAATGCCTTTGTCACCTCTAGGAGCTGCCATGGTTCGGGGACCCGAGTTTCGCAAATCTCATATCTCATATTATCATCTCTGAGTTCAAACTTTTTGTTGAGACCATGCTCGGCAGACCAAACGTTGTTGCTCGGTAGATGTTGTGCTCGGGAGATGAGTTTCGACACTTAGCTTCGGCACGGAGCCTCGGCACTGAGAGAAAGCTTCGGCACCACCCGCAAAGTATGAGCTTGCATACAATACCCAGAACAAGTTTCTCAAAATTATTGAGTATGGATATGCTCTGAGTTGATCTCTTGGAACCTTTCAAAGCTTGGGAGCTTCGCTCCTATGCTCGGTGATGACCTCGGCTATGAGCTTCGGCTTGGGCCTCGGAAGGCTGACCTTTGTTCTACTCCGGGAGATCAATTATAACCTCTCACTGAAGAAGGGTAGCATAAATGTGAATATGACTTCATTGAAGCATTTTATCAAACATCTTGTGGGCACAACTGAAGTTTGAGTGATGTAGTTTCCTTGGTGTAGCTTCCACGACCAAGTTGATGAACTCAACTATGAGGTATGCCAAATAACAGTGTATCAATGACAAACAACATAAGTGTAACAGTTCATAATTTTTCAAAAAATAGAGGGAGAAACTTAGCTCTAAACTTTTGATTGAGGCATGGAGCTCGGCTCGGCAGGTCATCCCCGGGGGTTCGAGGGGGTTGTGCTCGGGAGCTGCTCTTTGGCAATCATCCTCGGCGATCAACCTCGACACTGCGCTCTGCTCCTGGCTTGGAGTTGGCATCTTGGGCTTCGACGTTGGAGGTGAGCTTCGGGAAGTTGTTAACCTCGGGACCGAGCTTCGGAACTGCTGTGTTCGGCACTGAGCTTATATGCTCTGCTCAAGAGCTGGTGTTCTCGGTGCTTCCCTCGGCATCGGGTTCTGTACTGAACTGTTTCGGAGCTCTGCCTCCACATGGTTTGGTGGCTTTTCCTCTTTGCCAAGTCTTTGAGTTGCAGTAATACTAATCTCTTCGAGCCGAATTGAGTTACTTTTTGCTATTGAGTTTCTCATTGGTCGACTTTATTTTACTCCGTATGAAGTATTGACTGCCTTTGAGTATTGTCGGCAAATATCGTCAAAGAAATGCCATCATATATTGCCTTTGAATGGAGCAAGCAAATGACACTACTATGCAGCAACTATTAGCTTTTATTTTTTGCGAATAAAATGTTGTATGCTTGATACTCTAAGACAAGAGCCTTAATTTTGTTGCTTAGGCCGATCTCAGACTCCTCATTCTTTGAGATGCAGTGCGCGAGATCTTGGCTGAACAAAGTTGGGTTTTTGCTACCCATTTCTTGGTTGAACCCGGTAACCATGGAAGAGTGGATCTTCATGGGTTGTTGTATTCTCTCCCCACAGACGGCGCCAAATTGTTCCGGGGTTGAAACGATGGAAGGAGCGTCCTTGATGTCTTGAGTTCCGATCACGTACGGTGCCTGCAAGATGAACTCCGGGCCAAGGGGGGGTCCCCGAGGCGGAGCCTCCGACGCTCAAGTCAGTACAATTGATGTATAAAATGAGGTGTTTAGGGGAGAGAGAGAGTAGGGTGGCTTTTCTAGGGTTAGAGAATGACCCCTTTTACCTTGCCCTTTGAGGGGTATATATAGTGCCTTGTTGGGCCTTTGAGGCCTTGTAAGGGATATTGGGCTTGAGTGGATTTTATTGGCTTTTGGGTTAAAATGGTGAGCCCATTTTATCACCCCAACAATTATGATCTTTTTTTAAATCCATTAGATGAAGACACCCGCATAATTCCTTGTAATGCGAAAATTCACTTATAATACTTGGTCACTTAATAGTGAAGAATTCAAACAAAGTTTTTCAACCAAATTTTGTTATAAAATATAATTAAAGTTCGTACAAACTACTAATACTCTCTGTCACTCCTAATACGCTTTGTCATTAATGCCCAATTTAATTGTAGTACCTAAGATAACATCATACATTATCATTTTATCTTGCTTAATGTCCTAATGGCAAAAAGCATACAAAATTGACTTGTTCTCGATTTTTGCACTCCTAAGAGTGTGCAAATCTGTTAACATATTCCCTTCATGCATAAACTGAACGTCTTTCGAACGCACACCCATGGCATCAGCAAAATCCACATACACCTTCTTCAGTTTGTCCATCACTCTAGCCTCGACAGGAAAATCTATTGGTTTGTTATACACTGGACGGATTATAAACCTCTTTACAAAGGTGTTTACGTTCATGCCTTCCACCTGTAATAAAATAAAGTCAATGAAAGTGCATATATGCATGAGTTAGAGGTACGTGACAATGTCAAAGGAAATTAACTTTATTATAATAATAATTAAAGTATTAAGTTGTGTTTATCATACGAGGCCTACGACAGTGAACACCTCCCCCTGCTCAATATTGAGTTCCTTTACGGTTGCTTTGATAAGAGGAAATTGTGTAAGACGCGCGCCTACGGATGAAAATATTGTTGTCGGGATAACCAATGCGCTTCGCATAATTGTTGTACATACGTAGCATAGTTTCATCTGGGTGGAGTATGTATTGAACACCTGGATCATCTTCTGACTCGCTCCTAACCAAAATTGTGACCATGCTAGGGGAGTTGTGGTGGGGAAAATGGAATGGGTGGATATTGAAAATTAGGTGCTATTATTGAATTGAGTCCCCAATACTCAAGGTCTCGTACATCATAAATTTCCCTAAAGGAAGACGTGGACGAGGTGGTAGAGTCTCCCTTTGAGGATGCGGAAAAAGGAATTGTAGAGGGACATAAAGTCATGGAGGTATTTGTGGTGTCGGTGGATGAAATTGAAATGGTAGAGTCGGTTGTGTCCGATGAGTCAGACGACGAATACGCGGGCAACACTGAAGGTGGGTTAGACAAAAAAGTGTAACCATATGATAGAGACATGGTTTATTGGATTAGGATGTCCAAGTTATAATTATGCTTTTTGGGGAATAGAACCAAAAATAGAAATCTTGGAATAGGGGAGAGGGATGGGGCCGGGTTGTTAAAGTTCCCAATTATTTATGGAGCTTACTATTTACCGCCCCATATTACTCAAAACCGCCCCATTCATTTACCTATATACCCTCCTTTATTTACCCCCCTTATTTACCCTCTTAACTTCTCAATTCCCACCCCAAATCTAACCACCACCGCCTGCCACCACCGCCACCATCACGTCGTCGGCGAAAAATTGACCGAGTCTTCACAAGAGTTTTTTTTGTCCAGAATTTTTTTTAGAAACTTGTGCATTTTTAGTTTGTACCATGGTACAGGCTTATGAATTTTAAGCTTGGTACAGAATTATGAAATTTTAGCTTCGATCATGGTATTGACTTATGCAGTTTAAGCTTGTACCATGGAAGGAGCTAAAAAAATCATATTCATAAGTCTGTATTATTTAAGGTTTTGATTTTTTGTTGCATTTGATTTAATGTAATCGGGAAAAAAATAGAGACTTATGAATTTTTAGCTCCGTCCATGGTATAGGCTTATGAATTTTAAGCTCCTTCCATGGTACAAGCTTAAATTGCATAAGTCAATACCATGGTCGAAGCTAAAAATGCATAAGTTTCTAAAAAAAAATCCGGACAAAAAAAAAAACTCTTATGAAGACTCGGCCATTTTGTTGCCGACGACGTGATGGTAGTGGCCGACGATGGTGGCCAGTGGTGGTGGGAGAGAATTGGAAAGTAAAATTAAGGGTACTAATGAAAAATAAGGGAAAATAGTGGAGAGGTTTTGAATAATATGGGGCGACTTTTAGCGCTCCACTTATTTATATACTTGCAATAAGGGTAATTGGTTTGGCGCCAATTTGAACGAAATTGCCGCCCTGTTTATCTAGTGTATTCACCCTACCATTGTAACCATGCACCCTTGATAGTTGATATCCCCTTAGTATATCATCCTATCATTCAACCTTGATTTAGTATATTCACCTTGTATCATATTGTTGATTTGGGGTTGCAATCCGTTACCCATTTAATCGGATTGTTTCACAATGACCTCTTTCAATAAGAACCTGTTTTACCCATACCATTCACGACCCACCACCGAACATTGATTAAGTTGCACCTACTTAATTAAATCGTTATAAAGTAATCTTATTACCTATTCCTTTAGTAGTTCATTAATAAGTGTTTTATTTAGTTCATACGCCGTAATAAACTTTACTACGAGTGTTAGTTATAAGTTCATCGATATCGATCACTACCTCAACTTTCCTACGACTATGAGTTATTAGTTCATCGATATTGGTCACTACCTCGGTTCCTTGATATTTTGGCTAAGTATTGCCAATGTATTTTAATGCAATATTTTACCCCTAAAATATCCAATTAATGTTCTACAATTTTGATAACTATTAAAGTTAATTATCGATTTTGTCCCATAAGTTAGTGACCGATTTTATATTAATATAATCTGAAACATAAATGGTCCTAACCTTGATGCGCTGTTAAATAAGAGGATCCAATATGAAAATGAATCCGATGTAACCCGACTTAATCTGTTTCATCTGGTTATAATCGGTTTCAAAGTTAACGATATCGGGTAGGGTGTTGAAACGGGTTCAGATCATTTTGTCAGGTCAGATGACGCAGTTCTGTTAACGGTTATATTTCGGTCGGATTTCAGATTTGGGTCCGTGTCATGCACCAACGGGTCGAAATCGGTCGTCATCAATCAATAATTGACACTTCCTTACGAAAGTAGATCTTGTCATCATTCAATGTTTGACATACAACCACTTACATTTGAATTACAAAAAGTATAAGAAATGTGGTTTTTGCCCGTTGTAGCTGGGTTGATATAAACAAATTATTCATAAACAAATTATTCATCAAGTGCCATTCCCTTTTTCCCAAAATCTAGTATAACACACATGGCAAGTTCTTCAAAAAATCCCCAAAATTCCTCCACCACTAACGGGGGGAGTAGAAGGAGAATATTTTGCTATTGCAATGACGTTGCCGTAATACGGACGGCAAAGAACGGGGTAAATGCTGGCAAGCACTTCTTTGGGTGTCCGAATTGGCCTGTAAGTTGCTATTTATGTGTCAAAATTGGAATCGCTTAACTTTATTATAATTTGTTTAATCAAAATTATTTTTCTTGATGGGTTTCAGGGATCTAGTGCATGAAATATTTGAGTGGGTAATAGATGACTCTTGTTCTAAAAGGGGCCTTCTGTTTAACGATTTTGAAGTGAAAATTCTAGAAAAGGACATTGAGATAGCTGAGTTGGAGATGAAGAACCGTATGTTAGAAGAAAAATGGAAGAAATTACAAATGAAGAAAGACAGTGTTGAAGAAGAATTGCAAGAAATAAAAAATGAGCTTTGTCATACGCGAATCGAGTTAATGAACTGCGGCCAATCTGAGAAGAATTTGTCCATGATGTTGGTGTTCTCATGGCTTATTTTTGCTGTCTTAACTTTGTTATTGAGGTAGTATTTAGGGGTACTTAATCCATGAATATAAGGCATAACAGGAGTTTTATTTCTTTTATGTACTACTAATCTACTACGGCATGTTATTTATGATTAGTGATCAAGATCTATCTAGAAGTCGTATTTTGTTAGAATTATTAAAAATATTAGTGTTTAGTCCATTGAATATCAAATGGAGTTATATTTTTCTAGTAAGATTAATTTGTCCATGTACTAGTTATTGTGTTGTCTGCTTGTGCTATATGTATCCGTCTAATTAAGTTTTAACAAATGAACTTCGATTATATTTTTAATATCAATGGCCATGGTTGACTCGATCAATGACTACACATGTATAAAGTTGGTTTTTTAGAAGAAATCGATTTTATACGATAAATATACAACACCTTACTAATTACTATAGCATTATACGGCACCCTAAGTCAAAACACGCGGCACTAGTTTACTAGAATTACATAAATAGTTGCATACATTTGTTACAAAATATTTAATAATAATTACTAAAAATACATAAAAAGGTTAAAAAAAATACTTACAGAATAAGCAATGAGTGCAACACCCATTTTGGTAAAATGATATTGTTAAGATAGTGTACATTGTAGCAGTTGATGTGACATGTCTATGCACAAAAACAAACAAGATGTATCTCAGTGATTGAGATAGATTTATAATTTAAGAAACCCAAATAATATATCCTTATGTTAAACCAAAATAAATAGCATGGGTCTTGAAGTTTTGGTTGTCTGATTGTCTCACATGAAAAACTCACGCATAATGAGCCGAGATGAGATCTGGATCCACGTGTTTAAAAATGGTTCTACAATATCGTCAAACTAAAATCCATTCCGGTACCGGCCCATTGACCTGGTCAAATGTTAGAAGATACATCCTCCGTCTGTTAATACTCGCACCACTTTCCTTTTCAGGTCGTCCTTTAATGACGTATCATCGCTTATTTAACTTCTCACTGGTCAAACCGGTGCGAGTATTAAGTGAAGGAGGGAGTAAAAAATGTCCACTTATATACAAGTAGTACTCTTGCTTAAAATTGTGAAATGTGATATTGTATGTATCGAATGTCAACATGTAATTGCCTAATTAGTCCCATTGGTTTTGGTTTCATTACGGTAACAATATTGATATTAATACTATTAAAATATAATTATTATTAAATTAGAAATAGGTATGGGGCCGGGCAAGGTTTTATAATAATCTAAGAATAGTGATGGACAAGCGCCATATTGAGCCAAACTGTTGGAATTGTTTATTTAATAATCCAGATTTAAGACTCGAGCTAAAATTTTAATATCGAAACAGTTTTTATAGTATTCGTGTTTGATACTAGTCGACCTTGTTCGATCTTCGACCCCAACCTTTATTCGAACCGATTTTGAACTAGTTCACATATCATTTAAGTTTTTTCCACACATATCAATATACATATTGTTACACTAAAGTATTCCAACACTAGGCTTTGTGTTTAACAAACACTAATTATTAAATTACAAACATCGAGGAGCAGGTTCAACAAGTGAGCATCGGATTACGTTGCCTAACGGGTCGAATCGGATGGGTTCGGGTATTTTATGTAAGGATTCAAATCCGACCACATGACCAAAAACATTAAATTCTCTTATATTTAATTGAATTATAACCCAACTAATAAATAAAACCAATCAAACATTAAACCACACCATATAATTAACATTAAATAAAAACCCCTGAAAAACACTTAATCCTAAATCGTTGACCAAAGGGACTAATTGAATTTATTTATAATGAATAGAAGTTATGTATCACATATTCGGATATTCACATTAAATAATCTAAATTGGGTTTACAAAACCACCCAATCGAGTTTACGCTGTCCAACATGACTAATAAAATTGGTTGGGAAACTATACAGCTGTCCTTATTTGACAAATTCAATTAGGCAATCAGGTTATCCAGTAATAAGTACCCAATTAGGAATTCACGTTCATTGTCTATGTTAAAATGAATACGATATAACCTGGAAAAATCCGTTTAATCTGGTTAATCTCGGTTTCGGCTTGACATCGGGTCGGTTGTTGAATAGGGTTGAGGCATATTGAGTTTACGTTGTCCAACATGAACTATGCAAATTGGTTGGGTTACTATACAGCTGTCCTTTTTTGAGAAATTCATTTACGGAATCGGGTTATACAGTGAAAATTACCCAATTAGGAATCGACGTTCAATGTCTATGGTAATTTGAAACCGATGTAATCAGGCTAAATCTGTTTCGTCAGGTTATAATCGGTTTCGGCTTGACATCGGGTCAGGTGTTGAAGGGAAATTGAGTTTACGTTGTCCAACATTAACTATGCAAATTGGTGGGATACTATACAATTAAGTGTCCTTATTTCAGAAATTTAATTAGGTAATCGGGTTATATATTTAAGTGTAATTAGGAATTCAATTTCAATGTCTATGGTAAACTGAAACCGAAGTAATTAACCCTGCTAAATCTGTTTCGTCGGGTTATAATTGGTTTCGGCTTGACATCGGGTCGAGTGTAGAATCGGGTTGAGTTTACGTTGTCCAACATATACTAGGAAAATTGGTCTATTAAGTTTATAGACCTGCCCTTGTGTGAGAAATTCAATTAGGGAAATTGGTCGGTATACTATAGATCTGTGCTTGTTTGAAAAATTCAATTAGGAAAATTGGTCGGTAAACTATAGACTTGTGCTTGTTTGAGAAATTCACTTAGGGAAAGTGGTCGGTAAACTATAAACATATATGTCCTTCTTTGAGAAATTCAATTAGGGAATCGGGTGAAATGTACGCAATTAGGAATTCACGTTTAGTGTCAATTTTAAATTGCTAGTTATACTTTATAAACAATTGTAGGATTTTAAGTGTTGTCTCTTTTAATGGTCATGTAATAATCATAAGGTTGATCTATAATACCGGATACGATTGTTTTCACACACCACTTGATAGTTTTTCCAAAATTAAAACACTTTGAACAAATTAGTCACCCTAGTCTACCTACTCATTACAACTAATAAGACTATCTTAAAAAAATATCAGTATTTGAATGTTTAAATAATGGAGTGTTAATAGATTGCCACGTGCACCCCCCGTTACCTTCCACTTTATATAATTCCTCACTCCTTTCACACTTTTAACTCCACTTCCAGTTAGCACTCCTTTCTAACTCCACTACTAAGTAATATTCGAATTTCCCTTGATTATAAAATAAACACACAAAATGGCCTATCATGGTCGGAACTCCGCCATGATTTCCTCCACGGTTGGTGCAATAGCGCCACCCAACATCCAGCCCCAAGATCCACAAACAACTAACCAAAATTTGGGCTCAGGGTTAGGGTTCGATCTTAACGGACCGCCCATGATGGGTGTGTCATCGCCGTTTATGCAACAGGTACCTCAACCAAACATGCATGTCACCGGACAATTGCTTCCTTCACTCCCACCACTAAATCATTGCAACATTAGTGATTTGCCACCCCTTCCGCCGTCTATGCTGCCCCCACTGCCACCTTCTTTGCTCCCACCACTAACACCATATTTTCTGTCGGCCCTACCATCCTATCCTCTGCCACCACTTCCACCTTCACGGCTCCCGCCTCTACCCCAAAGATTCAAAGCCATGAGTGAAGACGCAAAAGACGATAGGGTCCTATACCTCACATATCCGTTTGACTCGCTTAGTCTCGTATACGATGACTACACAAGTCGTTTAGGTTGTTCCCCAACCCAGGTTGCAATTTTTCGACCAAATGGTATGCTCATTCCAATTGACCAGATCGCGGGCCAGGTAAACCTCCAAGATGGTGAAACGTTCCTAGTTCGTGGGCTCGTAAGTGCCTCAGAATCGAAATTATTTCCGTCTTGGTTAATTGTTTAAACTTAATTATATACTTTTTTAAATGTGCGAAGTTTAATTGAATTGTTATTTTCCTCTTTATTATTTTTTTGTATTTGAGTTTTGGTGTTGAATATTTGCTCGACTTTATTTCAAATCATTGTGTTTAAATTAAGATTTACAACTTATTCTTCATATGTTACATGCACGATGTATTTATATCAATTAGAATTGCCATATTGTGAGTTAAGATTTGGTGTTGCATGGTTTCTTTTATCAATTTCACAAATTGTTCAGTTGCTTGAAGTAGTTCATTGATTATAATGAGCCTTTTGGGGTTAAATGATAAACCAATATCCGTTGAAACTCATGCAGATTTAATATTGCATAAATCCTTACTAAATTGGATTTGTTATTTAATTTTGATATGTTCAATCCTTAATAAATTGGTTAAAATCCTTACATGACCATTAAATCCTTACTAAATTGGATTTGTTAATTACTAAATTGGATTTGTTAATTAATTAAGTTGTGCCTTTAAATTGGGTGAAGGGAGACAATTGGACTCTTGTACAATTTTTTAATTTTTTTTTGGATTTGTTGTTTATTATAAATGTACGCTTACGTGGAACTGATTTATTTATAATCAAATATAATTACCACAGCCAAATTATGCGAGATATGTCCCATATTATTAATATAAAAATTTAAAATTTTCATTTTCAGGTGCAAGGTATGAATGTCAACACACATGTCTGTTGGTTCTTCATCCGGGCTATGGTTGACCGGCCGTTGTGGTGGGTAGTGAAAGCTCAGTTTCAAGCACAAATATGGACTGTAGCCCAAGACTGGGCTAAAATCTTGCACGTGGAAGCATGATGGATTAAATTATACCGGGAGAACGAGGAGCTAGACGGGGTAAAGTCAATCAAAGGTGCGAATATTAAGAATTGGAGTACATTGTATGGACGCGTAGTAAGACCTTGATCGAGGTGGTACTAGTGTTTGAATGGGTACGCAATTGATGGATGGTGATGATTTTGTGCGTACCCATTATTTTGGACTAGTTGTTGTTATTAGTGTTAATTTGACTAATTTCACAAAAACACTTGTGGTAACAAGGATTTTGGGAAGATGTCATATTTTGCGATGAACACTTAAATATAAAGCTTTAACTTTGCTACTTTAGGGGTTGTAATTGAACTTAATGATCGAGCCTAATGAGGTCTGCCCATGTATAGGGGTTGTAATTGAACAACTTGATAGAACCTAATGAGGTAGGATGGCCATTTATTGGGCTAATGTAACTACTTGATTGAGCCTAATGAAGTATGCCTATTTTTTGGGGTTACAATATTACTACATCATATCAATCGAATTCTTATGTGTTCTATAATCTTTAAGTTGTAAGTTGTAAACGACAAAAAAAAAAAAAAATTGGTCGTACAATATTATTATAGTCAAATGTTATTATTAGTACACAAAATAAATTAAAGGTTTATTATTAGTGCACAAAATAAATTAAATGTTAAGACTTATGTTAGGAGAGTTATGGTAAACAACTAGTATAGTACATGTGCGATGAACGGTTGATATGTTATTGCCTTATTATCCGTCTTAATCAAAAACGATAAAACATACGTTAATAAAATTCATTTCATCTCCGTTTACCACCCGTGTCATACATAAAGTTATGTTCATCCAACCTTTACTTCGATAGTCATATCCACTATATAAATCATTACCCAATCACTAACACCCATAGAATAATCGACCACCTACTTTATTCAGCTAGAGATAACTTCAAGGCGGGGCGAGTGCAGGGATGGCCCCTCCACGTCCGTGCCCACCTAAAATTTCATATCAATCCACACCACACATGATTGGTATAGTACCCATCCCTATCTAAATCCTTGCCTCGCGAGTTACAAAATAAAATATACATTCTCGCTCCACCACACACCCATATACTCGATGAATATTTTTTTATGTTTTGTAAGAGAGTCGAATTACATAACTCTATGATAGAGTATTTGACAATTTGGTTGTCTGATTAGAGTAACTAATTGAGAAAATAAATAAATCATTATAATATGTAGATTAATATTAAAAAAATGTTCATATATAAATAATCCCTTTGATGAAAGATCTGTTAGGTTATGATACATATGAATAAACATAAATCATGCGGAAAAACCATAAAGCCATGAAACATATTATTAACAAATAATCATTTAGCATAATTCAGATGCATACACTTTGTAGCGTGCCCTCCCTAGCTGCGCCCGAACCGAACAAGAACAAGTCTTTAGGACTCCAAGTGTCGTCCCTCCATAGATAGTCCACAGCACGTCCGGATCCGCCTTAAGATTAACTAACTAGAATCGCCCTTAAGGTACTATAGATTTCGGCTAAATAGGGCAAGTGTTTGTGGCTGATGTTTGCTTGAAAATCTTACCTTTGAATACTTCAATTCTCTATTTAAATATGTGACCCTAGGCACTTATTTATAGAGTTTATGGAAAGGAATTATAATCCTATTAGAATACAAATTTATTTAATTAGAATCTTATTAAAACTCTATTAAACAAATTCTATCTTTATTAGGATTAGGATTTAATCATATGACGAATTCCGATAGCATTAGGATTCGTCACGTACACGAGCACACACACACGCATGCACGCCCGCACGCAGGCCTTGCGGCCCACGCCGAGCGCACAACGCATGGGGCCTCGCTTCGCAGCCCATCTTGCTTTGTCGTGCGCGCGCGCCAAGGCTTGGCTGGGCCTGGCCTTGCGCTGGGCCTGGTCGAGCACTTGGCGTGGATCCGTGTGGCTTGTTGGGCGTCGGCCTGGCCTCGTGCTGGGCCTTCGTCTAGCAAGCCTCGTCCGATGCTAATTCTTACGATACGCTTTCCGATTAAATTCCCGATTCCGGAATTCATTTCCGATACGAACAATATTTAATATTTCCGATTCCGAAATTAATTTCCGCTTCGAACAAATATTTAATATTTCCGTTTCCGAAATTATTTTCCGATTCCGATAATATTTCCGATTCTGACAATATTTCCGTTTCCGGCAATATTTCCGATTCCGGCAATATTTCCATTTCCAATAATAATTTTCGATACGTACCATGTTTCCGTTTCCGGCAACATATACGACTTGGATAATATTTATATTTCCGATACGATCCATATTTCCGTTTCCGGCAATATCATTGTTTCCGGAGTATTCATTTCTTGCCTTTGACGATCTCAGCTCCCACTGAAACCAAGATCCGTCGATTCCGAATATCCATAGATGGAGTATTTAATTCCATTAAATACTTGATCCGTTTACGTACTATTTGTGTGACCCTACGGGTTCAGTCAAGAGTAAGCTGTGGATTAATATCAATAATTCCACTTGAACTGAAGCGGCCTCTAGCTAGGCATTCAGCTCACTTGATCTCACTGAATTATTAACTTGTTATTTAATATTGAACCGCATTTTTTAGACTTAACATTAAATGCATACTTGGACCAAGGGCATTATTTCCTTCAAGATCATCGATGCAAGCGGGTCCTATCTAAAATCCATCATCACCCCAACACCCACGGTAAGTACGTTCTATATATATCTCCGTCACCTTCCAAACTTTTCTACATACCTTCCACTTGTAGTGGATGCAGGGGGGTCGGGGTCTCTCACAAACCCTCGCCATGGACAATCTAACATCCCCTATTTCGTTAATAATCCACCTTATCTTTCCAGTTAACTTTTGTAAATATTGATAAATATATTAATAAAATCGATTTTATTATTAGCTATAACATTGATAAAAAAAATATTTTTTAAATTAACTATACATATATGACCGGGAGAGTGTTTCAAAGCAAATAAATTCAAACATGCCCCATCACCAAGTTAGATACATATTATCCTTCATTACTTATACCTGCCCACCAACATCAATGAAGTATTGTTTTTATTTGTCCTTATTATAGTTAAGTAGGGGTGAGAAAAAAGTCAAGGTACCCTGAATTGGAACCGGAACCTGTTAGGAACCTGCAGTTTCGAAACCGGAACCTGCACAGGCAACAAAATGGGAACCTGTTGCAACAGGTTCCGGTTCCGGTTCTCAATTTTTCAGAACGGGTACCCTGCTGGGTAACCTGTACACACCAATTCTAATATGAATCAACCCAAATAAGGGTTTGATCCTTATAAAAATGTTTCTTATGCCTAAAATATAAAGTAATCCAAGATTTAATCAAATATCTATGTTTATTTTCATTTTCATCCGAATCTAAAATTCAAACCAACCCCATCACCAAGGTATAATCTACGATTTACGTATCAAAATGATAATTTTGGATCAAACTTTATGTAAAAGTGATATTACAATCCTTATAATAATTCGTTATAATATAAAATTGTACAATATAAACCCTTATAAGATACTTATATAACAATATAAGGTCTCTTGTGGAGTTACAAAATTTATAATTTTCTACGCCCCACTGCCCCAAAAGAAGTCCACCCACTATATTCGACCAAATATTTGTTTTACCAATCACCATTTAAGCTAAAGATGAGTAAATATATATATATATATATATATATATATATATATATATATATATATATATATATATATATATATATATATATATATATATATATATATATATATATATATATATATATATATATATATATATATATATATATATATATATATATATATATATGTATGTATATATATATATATATGCTATATATATGCTACGAAATTGTTTTGTACCTTGCATATCATATTTTGGTACCGTGAGTACATTTAGGAAGCACGACGTGAAAAAATACAACTATATACCTAGATAGTATTTTTTTTTTATTAAAAAAAAAAATCACTTCATCATAAAATTATTGTTACTTCTTTTATATCATAAGTTTAAAACTTTTATAGAAAATAGAATATCACATTTAATAGTTGTCATCACCCTCTTTTAGTATATTATAATGATATCAGATGTATATTGAAGATCCAATAATGTATGTATAAAATAAAATACAATAGAAAAATAGTCATATACTTTGTAAAATGTAAAGATATCCATGTTATATATAAATAAAATCAATTTTATATTTAATTAATCTATATGCATAGTTTCCTTTCATTTAGAAATATAATATTTGTAGTCCATAATAGATTTTTATTTAGAGATAGTTATAAATAATATTTTATTTATTTTATAAGAGAGGCCAATCAATGAGTGACATTTGTCATCACCACATTGATTTCCTCTCGTTTATTATAACATATAGATTATATAGATAGATAGATTCTAGAGTATTTGTTAATTCGTTTGTCTGATTAGAATAATTAAGTAAATAAACAAAACTTTATAACATGTACAAGTCTAGTGGTCATATCACATATTTCCTCACACATAAAGAGATTTGGATGTGAGAGGGTGCATGACCCGGGTACATGTTATATGTTATGTTCTAAGTAGAAGTTGTTTACGAACTACAAGGATCGAAGCACTATGTGTTTGTATGATAATGTATTTATACTTTACTTATTTTCTCTTCGTGTGTGTCTGTACAATATATATATATATATATATATATATATATATATATATATATATATATATATATATATACATATATATATGATAATGTATTTATATTTTACTTAAAGTCGGAGGAATAATGTAACACCCTAATAATTCCTTGCTTTTTATAAAACATTTTCCAACTTAAAACACAGGAATTACCAAGATATTACCGCCACCGTGATAACGGCTAAGGCTATTTACCAGAATTACGCGGCGGAATTTAACTAACTTACAAAACATATTAAATAATATTTAATGGTCATTAAACAAGTTGGAACCACTGAGGCCCAAATCCAAAGTATTAAATCATTTAAAATCCCTTAACTGAAAATAGTAGTCATGACTATAAATAAAATAGAGTTTATAAAGTACGGAAGAAGAAAACTCTCAACACGAATCCCATGATAACTTCTCCCGCAAGTTATCTCTACAAACCTACTTTATTAAAAATCTACTCCCCAACAACGCAAATGCAATTGATGGATCATCATAGGGTCATTAAGGCAAAGACCATGACCAGAAGACATGAAGCACGAAGTCAGCAAAAGCTGAGTACGAACAAGCTAGAATAACATTCTATCCTAACATGCTTCACTCGACAATTTGAATAATCCACATGCAAAAGCCATATAATAAACAAACAATCATGGAGACAAGACTCGACACTTGACACGACTCTTGACTCACAGTTTAATAAAAAGTAGCTTCGAACGGGTAAAGTAAAGTATCCTTAAAAGGAAAGAAAGGGTGATGGGAGCCAACCATACACCAAAATAAGTCGGGTTACTACCGACAGTCGGGCCATACCGACAGGAATTCCAATGCACAACGGCATAAAAGAGAATGAAACAACGTCTTGTATCATTCTAGGAGTACAAGTTTTCCGGCAAGACACCCCCCATTGTTCATACTCAAGGTTATACATTCCAAGAGTTTTGAAGCTCTTTGAGTTACACTTTACGTTAATTAGTATATTATGTTCAAGGCGACTCAAGACTCTACACAAGACACAACATACAAACAATTGAACAATTAACAATTCAACAATGACACTTCATTATTTTACTTCTTTAGGACTTGTGATCAAACAAGACTCAAGTGAAATTACTCCCATTGTTCCTTCTCAAAACATTGTTTGAGATAACCCGACATTGCCTATTAACAAGCGGGGTGTGCCCTTAGCACGAATTGTCCTTAATTCAATAACTCTCTAACATATTCTACCCCTTTGGTAGAATATATATTGCTCACTGGCAATATTCGATTGGCTTAATAATTATGCTAGACATCCTGTACTATAGCATAATAATAATAATAACTTGCATGCGCACCACTCATAAATGCAAACCAACTTGAACAACATGCTTGACATAATTCAGCAATTATAAAAGTCCATAACATGATAGTTCAATAGAATCTATAAAGCATAATTCAATTCATAACATGCTCATTCACACAGATTCAACAATAATAACAACATGCTTGTTCTCAACATTAAACATGAATTCACAATAACATAATCATTCCCAATCATCAACATGAATTCATAACATCATAAGTTCACATCAAGATTCGCATTCAATACACTTCATAGAGTCCTCAAGGGATGGGTGGTCACCCTAGTCTTGTACGTACCTGGAATACCTAAGTACGGGGGCCACCGTGCGAATCACGACTCACTAGAAATCAACTCCTATAAACAAAATAAGAGAACTAAATTATTATCCATGTTTACTAAATTTCCAGCAACTTTTTAAGATTCTAAAACTCTTAGTTTAATTAGAAATCAATCGCTAATCGTTAATTTAATAGTCTCAAATAGTCAACACAAGTCCTAACATAAAAACATTGACTTTTTAGCTTTAAAACCCTTAAAAACCAACTTTTTAAAGCTTATAAACAAATCTGAAAATTTAAGTTGATTCCCATAATTTAAATTGTCCTTAAATTATGTGAATCAATCGCTTAATTAATTTGAAACCAAAACCCTAACAATAGTTTATTCCAAAACATGTTTTGTCTTCAAAAATCAACACTTTATAAACCTATAAAATCTGAAAATTTATAAATTCAATCATCAAAACCAATCTCCTTAATTAAAACACAATGCTAACCCAATACGGTGTTCATAACCGTTTTAATTAATTTAAACAACCCAAATATTTAAACTAATCGCAACAATTAAATCAATTTAAAACTGAAAATTAATATTTTTGAAAATAAAATTTGATTATCCCAATTAACAACACACACACACACACAACAATTAATTGTGTTGTGTGTGTGCGCGTCGAACAAACAACGCAATAACAACAACAACACACGCACGCACCGCAGCAGGCAGTGCGCACGAGCACGCGACAACGAGCGAGAGGGACAGGGGCGCTGGGCGCGCGACACAGCAACGAGCAGGCACGAGGCTCGCGTGGCTGTTGGGCGGAACGCGGCACACGCGACACACAGTAGCAGCGAGGGCGCTGCGCTGCGGGGCGAGGCAACGAGAGAGAGGGGCAGCGAGGGGCGCAAGCACGCAGGCACTTTGTGTGCTACGCTGCGGCTGCGAGGCTGGGAGCGCACGACACTACGCGTGAGGCTGGGCACCACACCCACGGCACACTCGTGCCTTAGGCTGCAAGAAAAAGTCGAACGAGAGGGGAGAGGAGAGGGAGTGCTACAAGGAGAGAGAAAGAGAGGAGCGAGAGGGAGTGCTGAAATTTTTGTGAGGGTTTAATGAGAGGGTCTATTTATAGTTTTTCTCTCCCATGTGGGCTAGGTTATGGTAGTTTGAGTTGGGCTTATTTCCGGGATCAATTCATTAAACTCCTTGCAAGCTTTGTTGGGTTTGATCATGGAAAATCAACTGGGCTTTAATTAAATTAAATCCGTTTTCGAAATACGACCCAACAATTCCCGATTAAATAAATTCGTTGAATCTATTTAATAAATTCGGTTTTCGTAATAATTAATATTCAAATTAATTAAAAATAAAAAGCATTTAATTCTCATTAAATGAAATTAATTTATTAAAATACAACGAAATGCTTTATAAATATAATAAAATATATTTATAATTAAAGAAAAATACGAGGTATTACAAATAAACAATATATTATGACAATTATAAATCTTTAGCTTAAGTAGGATAATAAATAAAATAATTGATAAATAGTTTGTATAATATAACGAGGTGTACCAATTGAATTGAGTGGTACATGAAATGGGACACAAGAGTGGGACAGAGTATTTGGTCCCGATGTAACTAAAAAAATGTAAGTAATTATTTTATAAATACATAAGTGAAAAGGATAATTTCTCAAAGTTTGTAAATATGTGAATTCCTACTATTGTACGGGTTACGCCTATTTACTTGTTTTGCACTCTCTAACATTTACAAAATAATTTACAACAAACTTTCCATTTCAAACACTACGTTAGACCTATAGAGCACTATGTTTATGGTAACCGATTATTTTGTTTTGAACCGTACCCACAATACTATAAGTAATATTTTGGTAAACGATTATTTAGTTTTGAACCCTTACCCACAACACTATAAATAATAAGCGGGGACCATTACTATGGTATGTGTGTGGATTTTTTCAATCATTTAATTAATCCACCCCATTTTGTTCCCAAATGTACATACCTCCTTGTTTTCGGATTTGTTATGCAATGTTTGCGTTTTTCCTAAAGGCGCGTTAACACTCGTGTGACGCAATACGAGTAGTATCAATTTTTCCCCAAATTAATTAATTTATTCTCAATAGCAAATAAGTTAGATGAAGCGTGTACAACACACTTTCATCAACGGCACCCAAAACCCTTTAACAAAACTATGGTACAATAATTACAACACCTTTTCGTATCTAACAACTAAAAAAACTTAATAAATGGACTTGGACTTAATTATCTTCCCTTTAAATATAGACTCCACCACCTTTACTCGTTTCCCCTTTTTCTCAATCATTCCAAACCCTCCATCTTCTTTTAACTCCATAAAATTCCACCGCACCACCGCCACCGCCAAAAATGGAGTTTAGCTCCTCGAACACATCACCATTTTCCTCGACGGTTAATCAAATAGGGTCCTCCCGATTTCACCATCAACAACATATAATGAACTTGAACTTAGGGCTTGGTTTAGGTTTCAACCTTGAGGAAATAAATCCACCAATCACTACCATCTTCGGCTCCTTATGATCACCACCCAGATCTACACATGCATGTGGCCCCTGGTGGTCTATCGCCACTACCACCGTCACTGATGCTGCCCCTGACTCCTCCTCCGCTAGTGAGTTCGCTTGCGACTCAGATTAGGGTCAGGAGTGAGGAAGTAGGGGACGATGGAGTCCCCTACCTGATGTTCCCAAGTGATTCATTTAGTCGGGTTTATGAGGACTACGCTAGGAGGTTGGGTTCAAATCCGGATCAAATTGCGATTTTCCGACTAGGTGGAATGGTGATCCCAGCTGGCGGTACCGCCGGCCAAGTTGACCTCCTTCATGGGGAGACTCTGCTAGTCTGTGGGCTGGTAAGCTCTTTTTGATAATTAATTTATCGTTTCCCTCATTTTTTGGGGTGTATTAAGTTAATCAGTTTAAGTAATTTTTAAGTTCACCCTTTGTCAATTATTAATGCTTAATATTGTGTTTTTATAATACTATTTTTGTTTACAAATAGTCTTCATAGTTATTAATAGTGGTAATAAAATTGAAAATTATGAATCATGCCAGTTGAGATCATTTTAATTTAAACCTCGCGGGTTAACTATTAATGAGTGAACTTTAACTCATGCAAATTCCAGAAATAAATTTTAGATTATTTTTTAATATATATGATCGAATTATTTTTTAATATATATGATCGAATTACGTATTAATTAATAACATATTTAATTAGATTTCATGATATCAACCAAATGATTGAAATGATATCATTGATTTAAACGTGAACAATATAGACATTATATTAGTGAACAACGGAATTAGAAAGGAGAAATGGGAAAAATCCTATCTTTATTTTAATGCAACAAGGTATAAATCCTATGTTGCCAATTTGCCAACAAGTGTTACAATGTTCGTATTTAGTGAGGCCCCCAACCACCACTATAACTCAATTCAATTATGACAACTACCACAATCTACTTTTCCATATTAGGCTATAAGTAATACCACCATATCTTCATCTTACTACCCTACTACCTGTGAGGGGTCGAAAAAGCGCGAGGCTAATGCGAGACCTTGTCCCTCGTGGATGTGACGATTCTTTTTATTCAATCAAGTGTAATTGGATTTCCTGTGAGTATACACCCAATTGACTAGTAATATAGGAGTCGCCATTCAGTTTTTAACGACAATGAGAAAAACTGACAAAACCCGGTTATCGTGACATAAAGGGAATGCAATTATGTTTGACCACGACGGCCGTAGGTTCCCTTGTGATCCCTGGTGTGGGGATCTCTCAATATACACCCGCAAGGTAGAGATTGAGGGTTCGGGGGACTGTAACTACCGAGAGGAGTAATTCGCTCGTCGATAACTCCAGAGGCAGGATATCCTTACTAGCTCAGCATAAATAATTGAAGGGACATGCGTTAACTATTAAATTAATCTGAGTTGATTTTAGCAATATGCAACATATAATACTAATTCGATCGTGATTATCTGATTTAAATAACATTAAGGGACCTAGCATGATAATCCGATTTCCCAAAAATATTATATTTGTTAGGCGTGATAGAACAATCATATTAGGTTAGTTTAACAGTTCATAAAAAGGGCGAGGAAAGCAGTCAAATCATCGAAAAGGGACACATTACGACGCACCCTTGAGAGGTGCGTCACGGTTCTCAGAAAACTAACCACTTTGACTTTGCTATTTCTCCTTTTTATTTAACGAATCTCGATTATGGGACATGATACGTTCTGTTCGATTTATGGATCGATTGCGACAGAACGCATGAATAGTTTCGCGGCGAGAGGCTTAGGCTAAGGGGTTTAGAGTCAATACTCAGAGTATATTATGTGTTGTTGTGTGTCCTTTCACGTCGAAACTAGGGGCCTATTTATAGGGAAGAGTTCGTGGAAAGATAGAATTGCAGAGTTCTAATCCGCAAAGAGTTAGGAAAAGAGACGTACCCAGGTATTTTCAGCGCCCAGGCCTGGGCGCCGAAGATTTCGGCGCCCAGAGCCAGGCGTTGAAAATAGGGTCTGGGCAGTTTTGTTTAGTCAGATTCGGATTCCTAAAATCCGTAGAGTTTGAGATTAATTCGAGTCTTTTAGCGCGTATCAATTTTGTGACGGAATGCGTCTGGGCCCGTTACGAACT
Organism: Spinacia oleracea; assembly: GCF_020520425.1. Classification (NCBI taxonomy): domain Eukaryota; kingdom Viridiplantae; phylum Streptophyta; class Magnoliopsida; order Caryophyllales; family Amaranthaceae; genus Spinacia; species Spinacia oleracea. Next base: position 15,571,064 of record NC_079488.1, on the reverse strand, counting down.
CTAGGCTCGTTAGGATTTTAATTAATACGTAACTCTTATTTCCGAGTCCTATTAGGAATAGGATTCTCGCAGTTTTCTATCTCATTTAGGATTTATGTTGGAATGCAACACCTAATTCTGACAGGTTTCTATCTTTTATGATTTGCCACTTTTAGAAGCTACCTTTTACGGCAGCTACTATTTTTAGCAGGCTTCCATAAATAGCAGGTTTCGGGTGAAATGAAATGGGGAATCGAGATTCGTTTATTTTATAGGAGATGCGTTGTCAAGTGGAGTTTTTATGCTTTCATCATCGAACCTTTCCCTTGCGGGAATGGGGACAAAAGTAGGTGTCTACAGTTAGCCCCCACTTTGACTGAGTCTTGGAGTAAGATGATGGTCAAAGTATTAGACGGGGTGCGTCACACAAGCCATGGTGTATGTGACAAGCCATGGTGTCATTGGGATTTGTCAACTGATAGTATAGAAACTTCCTCACTTTATCATTGGAAGGATCTAAAGACGCGTAGAAACTCCCTCACTTTGTCATTGGGAGTAACTACAGATGTTTTCGAAATTAAAGCTGTAAAGTGTAATTGGGATTGGCCAAGCCCAATCACGAGGTAAAACGTTTTTAAAGATTCTCATTTTCAGGGCTAGCTAAACGAGAAAACCCCCTTGTTTTTATAGGATGTAAAACGAAGGAAAATCCAACAAACCAATCCTTTAATTTTTGGAAAAAGGGAAAACCAATAAAAGTTATCGCTGCAGCGACTAAGGACCTGCGCTGTTAGTGACGCAGACCCCGCCCGCTAAAGGTGGGCGAGCCGGTCCTCTGAGGGTGGACCCCCCCGTCCGATAGAAGTGGACGAATCTGTTTGATGTTTTTGAAAATAAGGACCTACGCGGGTTGTGACGTAGACCCCGCCGGCTGAAGATGGCGAGCCTGTCCGCTGAGGGTGGACCCCCCGTCCGATAGAAGTGGACGAATCTGTTTGATGTTTTTGAAAATAAGGACCTACGCGGTTTGTGACGTAGACCCCGCCTGTTAGGTTATGATACATATGACATTACATAGATCATGCGGAAACAACCATTAACCCAGGACAACATATTATTTACACATAATCATATAGCATAATTTAGATGCATACTCTTTGTTGCGTGCCCTCCCTAGCTGCGCCCGAACCGAACAAGAACAAGTCTTTAGGACTCCAAGTGTCGTCCCTCCGTAGATAGTCCACAGCACGTCCGGATCCGCCTTAAGATTGACCAACTAGAATCGCCCTTAAGGTACTAGAAAATTTCGGCACTTTTATGAGCAAGATGTGTGTTTTAATTTTCTCTCAAAAAACTCACTTTTGAATACTTTGAAACTTCTTATAAATTGTGAGCCCTAGCCTCATATTTATAGGGGTATGGAAAGGGAATCGAAATCCTATTCAGATACAAATTAATTAAACCTAGAATCCTACAAGAACTCTAATTTAATTAATTTATCAAATAGAATTAGGAATTTAATCATTAACCGAACTCTGCATGTTTTAGGAAACGTGCACGAACACAAACACTTGCACACACACGCACGGCTGCCACGATGGGCCCCATGCGTGCGCGCGAGCAGCAGCCCACACAGCGCCCGCGCGCGCTGCGCGCTGCGCGTGCTGTGCGCGCTGTGCGCGCTGCGCAGCCTGCTGGGCCTGGCCTTGCGCTGGGCCTGGCGTGGCTGTTTGTGCGGCGCGCTTGGCTTGCTGGGCGATGGCCTGGCTTCGTGCTGGGCCTCGTCCGGCAGGCCTCGTCCGATGCTTATTCGTACGATGCGCTTCCGATTAAATTTTCCGATTCCGGAATTCATTTCCGATACGAACAATATTTAATATTTCCGATTCCGGAATATTTCCATTTCGAACAAATATTTAATATTTCCGTTTCCGGAATTATTTTCCGATTCCGGTAATATTTCCGATTCTGACAATATTTCCGTTTCCGGCAATATTTCCGATTCTGGCAATATTTCCATTTCCGATAATATTTTCCGATACGTACCATGTTTCCGTTTCCGGCAACATCTACGACTTGGATAATATTTATATTTCCGATACGATCCATATTTCCGTTTCCGGCAATATCATCGTTTCCGGAGTATTCATTTCTTGCCTGTGACGATCTTAGCTCCCACTGAAACCAAGATCCGTCGGTTCCGAATATTCATAGATGGAGTATTTAATGCCATTAAATACTTGATCCGTTTACGTACTATTTGTGTGACCCTACGGGTTCAGTCAAGAGTAAGCTGTGGATTAATATCATTAATTCCACTTGAACTGAAGCGGCCTCTAGCTAGGCATTCAGCTCACTTGATCTCACTGAATTATTAACTTGTTAATTAATACTGAACCGCATTTATTAGACTTAACATAGAATGCATACTTGGACCAAGGGCATTATTTCCTTCAGTCTCCCACTTGTCCTTAGGGACAAGTGTGCATTTCCTAATTCCTTTGTCGCTTGATGCTTGCTCTTGAACATAAGGTAAGAGTTGTCATCCTTATTATGTCCAGAGGTGTTCCTCGGTTTCAGAGTTCAACTGATCAAATAAACAGATAATCATAGCCTATGATTCATCCGAGCACGGCCATGCATTTCACAGTTTCTAGCTCTCCGAGTGGCCTTGTACAACTTTTAAGCATCTCATCCCGATTTATGGGAGGACAATCCCAATCTTGCGATCTTGAGATTAGACTTCGTTTGATAGGTGATTACCTGAGCGTTGCCTTTATAGCCTCCTTTTACGGTGCGACGGTTGGTCAACGTCAAAGCAACCAGTTCTCAAACAAGTAATCTCAAATCACTCAGGTATTGAGGATTTAGTGTCTAATAATTTAATGAAATTTACTTATGACAGATTTTCATCTCTTACAGTAAAGTTTCATAGGTCTTGTCCGATACTAGTCTTCCCAAAGTAAGTATCTATGCAAATGATTATAACATTGCCATGTCCACATAGTTCAAGAAACAGAACTACTAGTCATCTTGAATTCTAATCGTCTAACGTTTTCTATGCGTCCAATTTTATAGAAAACTCCGAATAGGGACCATTTTCAACCTTTGACTTTCAAGTTCACTTGATAGACATTTCTTAGTCACAGGACTGGTCCTGACAGTCTATCTTGAATATATCGTCAAATTTGAAGGGACTCATCATTTAATACTAAACCAAGATTAAATGGAATATGAAAATACATTTCATATATGATAAATGTTCAACCCCAATGTTTTATAACCATGGGCCTCAAACCCATCTTCTAAAACAATTCATGGATTTCAAAGCTATGCTTGATTTCCAGTGCTACAACGTGAGTGTTGCTTCTCACTTGTTGCATAGGTTTAGTTATCATGCTTTGCCAATCTTAATATCCTTTTCATCGAATGTTCTTCGAGATATGATGATAAGATCTTTTCGAGTTTGTTTATTATGTGATCTAGTCTTTCTTACTACATTAGTGGTTCTACGCATTTTGCAATGAAGGACCATCAAGTTAGCAGACGTTTTTCTTGCTTTCAAGAGTGGTTCTGCGCATTTTTCAATGAAGAACCATCAAGCCAGCAGATAGGTGATCTACCCAAGTTCAGTGAAGAACTTTAAACAACTCTGTTTTATTGCTTTGTAGGCAATAATTACTTTTACTTCAACTTTATAGGTTGCTAGTGATGCTTTGTTTGGAATTACTTATCCAAGCAGTTCACAGATATGTGGAATACTTTCCAGCTGTATCTTAGAACATAGAAATTAATATTTTAATTTCCCACGCAACAACTCATGGTCTCCAACCCATGTTGCCATTTTCTAAACACGATGCTCTATAGCTCGTCCTTATCAATGGTTAACTCCAAAGGGTCTTGCTTGATCCTTTGCCAGTGTTTATGCGTGTAGCATCAATATTTAGCATATCTTTATTTCCTTGAATCAAGAACTATTCCTATGTACCTTTTCAAGTACCATAAGTATTCTTGATCTCAATCTAGTTGATCTTTACTTAGATCAATAGAGATTGGTATATGTTCGTCATGGCTAAAGTCATACGATACGTTTTTGGCGATCCTCATATTATATCATACATGATAAATTCTTTTGCAGAATAATTCCCAATTGAATTCTATTCATGTAACTTTAGCTTATCTAGTTTCAGTAGATACTAAATTCAGCTAAATTCTTTGACATATAATATAGGTTAAGAATCTTATTTAGATCCTTTGATGTTTAACTTAGTAAATGCTTATACATAGTTCAAACATCCTTTACTTAGATTTATTCACATGGGTCGAATATCTCCAATGGAGACTTTCGTGTTTGATTTAGTAAATGCCATTACTTAATCTAAAACATTAATATAAGATCTTTGTAAATAGATCTTAATACCCAGTATGCACTAAGTTTCGCCTTGGTCCAACATTGATGAATAATTTCAAACCTAAGTTATTAGCATTTGAATGTTATTTCACAATAGAGAGATATGTGTGTGATACACATAGGACCAATTAAGTTTTATGTACTCCCACTAAACTTCTTATATATCTATAAGAATCATGTACATTTTATGAAACTAAAATACTTATTAGTTTCACTAAAATACATTTCTAATTCCCAATTGCTTGCTTAAATCTGTACTTAGATTTCATAAGCTAGCTTTCTTTTTCAAGCATTTATTTGGATCCACAATTCCTATGACATACCATGTACATAGTTTATTCCAACATTTGATTGAGGAATACGTTTTGTCATCCAATTGCTATATGTACCAATATGCAATCATTGCTTGAATTATAGACTTAAGCATTACGATTTTGCATGAGGTTTCAACACAATCCATGCCATGAATTTGCTTGTAACCTTTAGCAACTAATCTAGCTTTGTGTGTGAACACAATTCCATGTTTGATGGTTTTTATCCTTAAAACAAACTTGCAACCAATAGGTGTGAAACTATTCTTGCAAATCAACAAAATTTCAATTTTGTCATCAAAACATTGAGTATGTTTTATGGCCTCTAACCATTTAAAACATTTGAGTCTATATATGGCCTCTAACCATTTTAGGGAATCTAGGTTTCGTCATAGCTTTCTTACAAGTCATAAACTCATTAATCTACATGATAATAGTTTGACTGCAAGTTGTAGGTTTCTTCACTATCGAATAGAAGAATCTCATAGTTTCATTGACCAGAACTCTATGTTTCCTTACTATCTAATAGAAGAATCTCATAGTTCCAGTGACCTGAACTCTATGCCTACTTGGGTATAGAACATCAAACAATAGAATATCAACAGCCACTTGAAAGTCCTTTGAATATTCTGTTCTCCTTGAAGCACTTGTAAAGTCTTCTAAGAGATGTCTATTCTTTAAAGCCACTTCTAAAGTCCTTAAAGAATAAGTTTGGTTTTTCTGAAGCACTTCGAAAAGCCTCCGGAATGTCCGTTTATGTTTGTTGTTCGCCTCGAAGACTTTCGAGGTCTATTTTCTCCCACTTGTCATTTTGGAAACGAATCTCCAAAAGGACATTATTTCGAGCAAACAAACATTATGTTCTCCAAAAATTCGTGGTAGAAACAATACCCTTGTGTCTCATTTGAATAAATCACAATGAAACATATATCTATACTTGGGCCTTAGTTTGTCGAATGACAAACACTAAGCTCCCACTGAGTTTTGCAACTCTCTAGATATATTTTATGAAAAGTTATTCTGAAATTACTTTTCAATAGCTTTGACGAATTTGGTTTAGTTTGGTGGTAGTTGAGCATTTTGTTTTAGAAATTATAGGAAAAGTCTTTATGATTCATCATTGATCGAATCAAGTGCTAATTGACTTCGATTATTCCAACTAAGATATGCCATATCTTATGGACCTAGATTGTGAAATTACAACACACAATCATTGATGATCATATTTGGTCTCAAGTAATCATCAACATGATCTAACCTAGATCTTTATGATTTCTTGCCAAGTGGATTTTATACTTCTGAATCTTTGAACTAGCCAAACAGATTCAACTTATATCACATTTGAGTAAATAAACCTATATTCACTCAAATCCATGTGAAATAATAAAGTCATAAAACCTTTCTTTAGCTTTGAACTCTATCGTCTAGGCGTTCTAACAATAGTTCATATTCTTTTGTTACTTTCAACAAGTAAGACTAGCTGTCTTAAAATGATCTAGAAATCAATCAACTTTCAAAAAGTCCATCAAAATAGAGCTTATGAATGTTAACTTGTTGATATGGTCTAAGCAACAATGCCAAAGATTAGTGGAACTCAAATCAAGGGATTGATTTGAACCTAGTAAAGTTCTTTAAAGAGTTGTTTGTTTTAATCAAACATATTGACTCAACCTGTAATTGACCATTTCATTCAAATAAACAAACAAACATTGTTTTTGTTTTTCTTGAATGTGAGTCTTTCTGTGTTTGAAAACAGAAATTTAGGTATGTTGATTATGGAACAAAATAGCCATTAAGTTCCAGCCTTTGATAGGACTTAAAACAAACTTAGATGATCCTACAATTAATGTAGCATTGCCATGCTTCATTTCCCACTTGTAGGTCATTAGTGTATCCTAGCTTCCATTGTTTGAGTTATTACCGAAGTAAGAACCTCAAGCGGTATATGATACCAAGGAAGTTTGATTGCTAGGTCACTTCTCTTTAAACATAAACTTATAGGTAGAAACGGAATCGTAAATTCCTTTCATTTGTTCCTCGTTTTCCCATTTCTTGTACCTTTTCTTATAGGCTTAAGAATTAAATTCTTTAGTGTTGACTTTTATACTTTGTTAGACATGTCCAATGTCACCCCAACAAGGTTCTTAACATTTAATTTATGTTGAATATTAAGTTTCAACTAGATGATCTTACCAGAAGCTTCTAAAGTTCTCTAAGCATCGATCTATTCGAATGTCTACTGACTAGACTCATTCGAGAATTAAATGGACAAAGATATTAGGTTGTTAACCATTGGTAAAGCTGAGCGTTTAAGCTCAATGCTTTATGATCTCAAAACTACAGTGTATTTTGAATTCACAAGCACCAATTGGTTTGCCATTCGATTTTGATATTCGAAAACAACCATAAAAGTCGCTAAAAGAAACGTACATTTTAAATTGCTCACTTTCTCTCATTTCCGTGAATCGTTCTTGGATTCACTACCAATCGAGGAAATTTACTGTTACCTTTCTAAAAGGATTTATTGCAGTGCAAGATATTTAATTATAAACAATAATTAAAACATACATTGAAGCATGCAAAGTCTAAACATTTATCATGAATAATAACTTGAAATTAAAGCAACCATGCAATTCAAACAAGTTATTAGCATTTTATTCGATTTTATTGTTCCGGCAGGTGTGAATAAAATGATTCCAAGATCCTAAAATCATTGAAGAACTAAGCACAGTTTGTCGACTTAATCCTAAAACATTTTAGGTAAGCAAAAGCCTTTTGCTAATAGTCTAGAAACTACTCTTGGTTGATAGGTACGTCTAAGAACTTATTAGGTAAACCTATCGATTTTGCCACGACATAAAAGGACTCCTTACTTATATCGTTGAGTTTCACCAAAACTAACATGTACTCACAATTATTTGTGTACCTTGCCCCTTTAGGACCAATAAGTAACACCTCGCTGAGCGAAAACTATTACTAGATTGATGTAAAGGATATCCAAGCAAGTGTATATTTTGGCATGGCACCTTATAACTCAATTTTTAAGTTTGGAACTTAAGGCTCTTACTATGTTGGTTAGATTTTAAGTGAACTAAAATCCTTAATCATGCAACATAATCAAGCTTTTGATCTCATGCATTTTAAGACATATTTAAAAGCAATAAATAACTTAAAACATGCATAAGATATTTGTGATCTAGTATGGCCCGACTTCATCTTGAAGCTTTGACTTCAAAGTCCGTCTTGAAAATCTCCGTGGGAGGCACCATTTTCTTCAAATAGGATAAGCTATAACTAATTACAACTATTTGATGGTACGCAGACCATATTTGAATTGAAAAACAACTTTGGTACTTTAGACCAATTACATTCAAATTAATGGTACGCAGACCATATTTTCTATCCTATTTGGGCCATACTAGTCACTTCATAACCTGCAAAACAGTACATATACAATATATACCATTCACCCATTCATTATCATGAATGGCCCACATAGCTGGTTAGTAAAACACATTATGCATCAAGTAAACATTTGCAGCAATTAATCAAGGGCACCAATAATCTACCAATTATTCAGTCCTTATTAATTCTAATCAAGTTGTTTTAACCTTAAGGATTTGTAGACCTAATCAAGAGTTTATGACTAAAAAGCGCTCCCACTTAAACCAATAAATTTATATGTTTTACTAATTTTAAACATAAAAATGTATTTCTAGTCTAACCGGAAACATACAAATTTAATTAAAATTTAAAGCTCATATAAATTTATAATTGAATCCAAAAAGTTTAATTTAATTTCAATCGTATTTAAATTAATTCATGATTTTAATTTTAGTAAAATAATTAGAATAAATAAAATTTATTATAATTACAATATTCAAAATTAAAATCCAAGAAAATAATTTAAATTATTAATTTTAAAATTAATTAAAATTACGTGAACTGAAATTTTCAAATTAAACATTCAAAACGATCTTTAATCGTAACGCAAACACCCTACGCGTTGCACGTCCATGGGCCGCACGCACACAGCCATTGCTGGCCATGTGCGCGCAGCCCATGCGCTCGTCGCATAGCTGCTGCATCCCCATCGCAAGCCTCCGCACGCATTGGTGCTCGCTGCGCGAGCCAGCGCTCATCGCACGCGAGCTATCGCTCGCAGTGCGCGCGCGACATCGCTCGCTGGGCGCGCGACATCGCTCGCTGGGCGCGCGACATCGCTCGCTGCGCGCGACATCGCTCGCTGGGCGCGCGACATCGCTCGCTGGGCGCGCGAGCCATCGCTCGCTGGGCGCGCGACATCGCTCGCTGGGCGGGCGACATCGCTCGCTGTGCGCGCGAGCAATGCTGGGCGCAGCGCTCGTTGCACGCGAGCTTGCGCTCGCTGCGCACGAGGCTGCGCGCTCTTGTGCGAGGCAGCGCGCGTTGTGGCGCAGCTCGCTTGCTGCCCACACGCGACTGCCTTGGCTCGCCCTTCGCCCATGCCCATTCGTCCATTGCTCGTGGCACACGACACAAGGCAGGGCTGCTGCCTTGTGCTCGTGCACTACGCCCTTGCTCATTGCATTCGTGCCGCACGGGCGACGAGCTCCCTTGCTCGTCGTCGCATGCCCGCATTATACAACACCCCTTAAGGGTAACACGAAGCGTCCATTGCTTCGTGCTTGCAAGTTTTATGAACGAATCGCATAAAAATTTAAAATTTATATTTAAAATTAATGACAAATTAATAAATAATATTAATTTCATAATTTTAGGGCGAAAAATCGAAAATTTATTATCCAATTGATTTCCGATTGTTATGGATTCAAGTCTAGGTCATAAAAATTTAAAATTTATCATAAATTTACAATTTTTATGGTGGTTTTTAATCATAGGTTTCTAATTAAATTACAATTAATTATGAAAATCAAATTAATTCTAAATTATTCTAATTTTCAACAAATTAATCATAATTACAAATTAGATTGCATAATTAACAAGACTAGGCATTCAAACTTGTTAAACATATGCAGTAGGTCAATCAAAAATTCAAGATTTATCAACAAGAATCGCAAATATTTAATTTAACATCTTAAATTTACGAAATTTTGCATTCGAAAAACTAAAACCTTCGAAAAGTCACAGTTAGGCTTCGAATTTGAGAATTCTGGGTTCGGCAGAAAAATACGATTTTTGTCAAAATTTTAGAATGCCTTTTACATGCGAAATTGACACAAAAATCACTCGATTTGGATGAGTAACGAAGAAACTGCCGAAAAACTGCCGAAAAACTGCGTACGTATAATTAAATAAACGCAATTTGCAATTAATTAACAATTACGAAAATTAATCACCCCTTTTAATTCTTGCAAATTTGTAATATTTAACCATGTTCATGCAATTATAGATTATGAAAATAATAAGGGGCTCTGATACCACTGTTAGGTTATGATACATATGACATTACATAGATCATGCGGAAACAACCATTAACCCAGGACAACATATTATTTACACATAATCATATAGCATAATTTAGATGCATACTCTTTGTTGCGTGCCCTCCCTAGCTGCGCCCGAACCGAAAAAGAACAAGTCTTTAGGACTCCAAGTGTCGTCCCTCCGTAGATAGTCCACAGCACGTCCGGATCCGCCTTAAGATTGACCAACTAGAATCGCCCTTAAGGTACTAGAAAATTTCGGCACTTTTATGTGCAAGATGTGTGTTTTAATTTTCTCTCAAAAAACTCACTTTTGAATACTTTGAAACTTCTTATAAATTGTGAGCCCTAGCCTCATATTTATAGGGGTATGGAAAGGGAATCGAAATCCTATTCAGATACAAATTAATTAAACCTAGAATCCTACAAGAACTCTAATTTAATTAATTTATCAAATAGAATTAGGAATTTAATCATTAACCGAACTCTGAATGTTTTAGGAAACGTGCACGAACACAAACACTTGCACACACACGCACGGCTGCCACGATGGGCCCCATGCGTGCGCGCGAGCAGCAGCCCACACAGCGCCCGCGCGCGCTGCGCGCTGCGCGTGCTGTGCGCGCTGTGCGCGCTGCGCAGCCTGCTGGGCCTGGCCTTGCGCTGGGCCTGGCGTGGCTGTTTGTGCGGCGCGCTTGGCTTGCTGGGCGATGGCCTGGCTTCGTGCTGGGCCTCGTCCGGCAGGCCTCGTCCGATGCTTATTCGTACGATGCGCTTCCGATTAAATTTTCCGATTCCGGAATTCATTTCCGATACGAACAATATTTAATATTTCCGATTCCGGAATATTTCCATTTCGAACAAATATTTAATATTTCCGTTTCCGGAATTTTTTTCCGATTCCGGTAATATTTCCGATTCTGACAATATTTCCGTTTCCGGCAATATTTCCGATTCTGGCAATATTTCCATTTCCGATAATATTTTCCGATACGTACCATGTTTCCGTTTCCGGCAACATCTACGACTTGGATAATATTTATATTTCCGATACGATCCATATTTCCGTTTCCGGCAATATCATCGTTTCCGGAGTATTCATTTCTTGCCTGTGACGATCTTAGCTCCCACTGAAACCAAGATCCGTCGGTTCCGAATATTCATAGATGGAGTATTTAATGCCATTAAATACTTGATCCGTTTACGTACTATTTGTGTGACCCTACGGGTTCAGTCAAGAGTAAGCTGTGGATTAATATCATTAATTCCACTTGAACTGAAGCGGCCTCTAGCTAGGCATTCAGCTCACTTGATCTCACTGAATTATTAACTTGTTAATTAATACTGAACCGCATTTATTAGACTTAACATAGAATGCATACTTGGACCAAGGGCATTATTTCCTTCACCGCCGGCTGAAGATGGCGAGCCTGTCCGCTGAGGGTGGACCCCCCCGTCCGATAGAAGTGGACGAATCTGTTTTTTGAAAATAAGGACCTACGCGGTTTATGACGTAGACCCCGCCGGCTGAAGATGGCGAGCCTGTCCGCTGAGGGTGGACCCCCCCGTCCGATAGAAGTGGACGAATCTGTTTTTGAAAATAAGGACCTACGCGGTTTGTGACGAAGACCCCGCCGGCTGAAGATGGCGAGCCTGTCCGCTGAGGGTGGACCCTCCGTCCGATAGAAGTGGACGAATCTATTTGAAATTTTATTTTGTTTTTTTGTTTTTTTGTTTTTTTTTTTTTTTTGAAAATAAGGACCTACGTGGTTTGCGCCGTAGACCCCGCCGACTGAAGATGGCGAGCCTATTTTAAATTTGAAGACTTTATTCTTTGAAAAACTGAGGACCTGCGCGGCTAGTGACGCAGACCCCGCCCGCTGAGGGTGGGCGAGCCCATTTTGAATTTCTTATTTTGCCTATGTAGAAGAGCTTTTGGTGATTACAACCTGTTGGTGGGTCGTAATATTTCTTGATTAGATGTGTCCTATAAGTGGGTCCACACTGTGTATATTCAACAATATTTTTTTTTTTGAGATATCCAAACATGATATGGTGCGTGGCGCAGTCTGAGAATGTGATTTTGATTGCGCGCTCTTTGTTGGAGTTCACTTTTCGCGAGCCCCCAAGTGTTGGGGCTCGTCGGTTGTTTTTCGCGTCTTGTAGTCATGTTTGGGGTCACGCTCGTATGTGCGAGCGACCTCCTATAGTAGTGTGTTATTTTAGTGAAGCCGTGGAGTGCGACTTTAGCTTTCAGGCGACATCCGGTTTTGGCTTGGCCCGGATTATCCCTTGACAGACAGACATTTTCTATTTGGAAAACCAATGACTTGACGACACATATTTTTGGTGTTTCGAAGAATGACCATGATATTTAACTTGCTTTTTTTTTGAAAAGTGTACATGAGCGTTTTCTGAGATGAGTCTAAGTTTCGACCAAGTTTCAATGTTATTATTATTTTTTGCTTATTTGGGGAGCTAAAGGTGCTTTGGGCTTGATCTTACTTGTAATAGGGCCTCGTGTTTTAGCAACACGGTCTTAAGTTCTTTCCTATTCCGCTTTTTGTGAAATCTGGGCCTTGGGCTGCATTTTCAGCGCCCAAGCTCAGGCGTTAAAAATTTCGGCGCCCAGAGGTGGGCGCTGAAAGTTCTTTCCTGGTAATATTTGATTTTCGGATTTCTAAACACGTTTCCGAATGGGATCAGGATGTTTATTGGGTGCGTTCAGCTATATATAGGGGCTAGGTACGTCCTTATTTTCCACCACTCTCAAATTCTTTCTCTCTTTTTTTGCTGTGCTCTAATTATTTACTGCTTTTGCCATGTCGATCCCTACTTTCTCACTCCAACGGACTGTTAGGCGTTGGCTACGAGGCCTTACTCCCACAGAAAAAGCTTTGTTAAAAGAATACCACTTAGAGGCACTTTTAGGCTTACAACAAATTAATATTGATTATAATTTTCTACATGTTGCCCTAAACTTTTGGGACTCCGATCATCATGTTTTTTCCTTTCGGGGCAATGAAATATGTCCTTTGCCTGATGAATTTGCTGCGATCCTTGGTTATCCTACTAATGCTACTCCTGTTACCCCTGGCACTATTGAAGAGGGTAAAATAACCATAAGGGCTTTCCTAGGGCTAAATGATAACATGTTTGCTGAACTTGTTGTAGACGATAAGGTTAACTTGGCAAAACTCGTTAAACATCATTTTAGGCCTAGTAAGAATATGACCGAACAAAAATTGAACATTCGAGCCCTTGTATTTTGCTTGTTGAATCATTATTTGCTGTCGAATAATAATGGTGAGTTCGGTGACATAAGGCTGATCCCCTTGATTAGCCAGATGGAAAGTTGCTATTCTGTTATGCCGTTGGTTGTTGCAGAGACTTTGCTGAGTGCGGATGAGCTGAAGAAGGATGCCAAATCTGAAATTTTTAAGGGAAGCCCCTATTACTGCAGGTAATCTATTTTTTCTTTGCGCACACATACGCCACTTTTATATATTTTTTTCGCCTGGGGCTGAGTTTCAGCGCCCAGGGCTGGGCGCTGGAATATTCGGCGCCTGGTCCTGGGCGTGGAAATTGCGCCCCAGGAACCTTTTTTTCTTTCTTTTCATTCTTTTGATTCGATCGTACCTGTTTTTGCAGATTTGGCTTGCGGAACGGCTTAGACTTTTGGAAGCTCCTACCGATCCTAAACATTATCGCCCTATAGCTTTGGGTAACCGAAAATACTTGCACCAAGGCTAGGACGAGGCCGAATGGACCTCCTTTTTTACTTATGGCATTTGTTCTATTAAGTGGGTGGTACCATGGTGGGGTCTGACTACTATGACAGGGGGGTCTGATGTATCGGTTTATATTTCTTTGGTGGGGCTATCTTGTCCCATTTATATTTTCCCTTACCGAGTCATGCGTCAATATGGTTTAAGGCAGACTATCCACTTTTCTGATACGGTACCACCTAAGGTAGCGACCTTTGCACAAACACGGGTCTTAGCGTGGGCTAGGTATTATGATGGTCTCCCGCGTTGGGCTGTAGCTACAAATGGGTTTGTGGGTCTTTCTGAAAACTATAAGTTGTGGATGAGTTTCGATGACAAGGATGTGAGGACCGAGGCTCGTAATGGGGAGCCGGCTGAGCTTTCGATACCTCGTATTCGTGTTAAGTATGAGGGTCCTGATTCTGCCAGACCTCGTACCTATAGTTTTAAGACTGTGAAAGCTCATCCTGATCGAAAGCGAAAGGAAGTTCTTCCCCGTTCCAGTGTCGGGCCTAAAAAGATGCCTAACATGAAGGGGCCTGCTGTTGTTAAAAGAAATGCATGCTCTCGCGGAGATCGTCGCCGGAACAATGTATGGATTAGGAAGGCTCAGCCGCCTGTAGAAACAGTGGCTAGTCCAGTTGATGATAGTAATCCTTCTCCCACCACTGTTTGTGCCCTTGAGGCTGAGCGGGCTATAACTGAGAATGTTTCTAAAGCTTTGGCATCTTTGGAAGTTAGTGTCCAGGAGCCAGTTCTTATGGAGATTGATATTGGGGCAGCGCAGAAGACCATGGGGGTGGATCCTGCGAACATTGCTCTCTTCAAGACTTTATTTGATGATCCGGAAGAACTAGAGTAGTGTAGTTCTTTGCTAGGGTGTAGGTGCCCTCTATTTATTTCGGTTGTGTTTGTTTTTATTCCTAGCACTTTGTTTTCCTTCTTATTATATTTTAATAAAGGCGTATTTTTAGTTTCCATTCAATTTTGTTTATATGTCTAACACTTTTTTACACAAAGAATATAATTTTTTTATTTTATTATTTGGACCGAATCCTTGGTAAGGATTGCCTACGTATCTTGTCAGAATCAGGTCGCGCGTAGTTCTTAGCTTTAGAATAAGTTCTAGTATGCCGGATTTCGGTAGATATGTCCCGAAGTGGAAACATATTACTTAATCGGTCAAATGAGTGAAGTATTTGCCATTATTTTCATCTGCCGTTTTCCATAGGTTGCGTAAAATTCGACCAATTTGTTGGTAAACCTATTTGGATACGTACTGTACCCCCCAAGTGTTCGTTATTTTTCCGTTGCGTGCGGATAAAATGACGAGCACTTTTCGGAAAAAGGAAAACTTTTGGCAGGCAGAGAGTTTCAACGCCCAGGCTGGGGCGTCAGAAATTTCGGCGCCCAGCCCTGGGCGCTGAAAATAACTTGGGCGGTCAATTTTGACGTTTTTGCTTCACATGTTCTTGCGTTTATTTCTATTTTGTTTTTTTGTGCCTTGATATTTTGCTTCGTAGTTAAAGTTAATTTTGAGGCTATTTTGGAGGCTTTTTGACTGTTAGCGTGAAACGCATTCTTGTCCAGATTAATTTTTTCTATTGGTGACTTAAAACAGTTTTGAAAATGGAGTTAGGGTGCGGAACTTATGAGGATCTTTGTGGAGGGTATGATGGAATCTATGTGAAACCGCTGTTGGTGGATTCTATGTTTTATGAATTTATTTTTTTGGTAACATTTGCATTTGTTTTAAATTTTTGATTTCTTTTTGATTTTGGGTTGCATGGATTGGCTCTTATAATGGTTGGCTTTTTGAGGATGGGATAGTGTGGTTTATTTTGTGGGTTTCGGGAACTGGTTCACATGGCATTATTTCAAAACCGAGTGGGCTTTGTTTGTTGGGCCTATAGTGGGCCGCTTTTATTATTATTATTTATTTTGCAAGTACATTTGGTGTTTATTTAGTGTTAGAATAAAAATTTTAGGAGAAACATTACGCCTTTATTGATTTGGAAAGTAAGGAAAACACACTGAAATAAAACTGACCCATATTCTAAAGGGCCTTAGGACCATCTAAAGTCTCTATTATTTTTTTCTATCAATCTAAAGAGCTACTAATGGTGCTCTATATGGCTCAAGCCTGGGGTTTAGTCTCATAAAACTTCGGTCCTTCACCGGTACTCATCTTGAATCCTATTCCTTTTGCGTTGACCCACTGATATGTCTTCACCCATCCGTTCCCGACCTCTTCTAGTGTTGATGCAGGAGAGATTTGTTAGGTTATGATACATATGAAAATTCATAAATCATGCGGAAAAACCATTTAGCCAGGAATACATATTATTTACACATAATCATATAACATAGTTTAGATGCATACTCTTTGTTGCGTGCCTTCCCTAGCTGCGCCCGAACCGAACAAGAACAAGTCTTTAGGACTCCAAGTGTCGTCCCTCCGTAGATAGTCCACAGCACGTCCGGATCCGCCTTAAGATTGACCAACTAGAATCGCCCTTAAGGTACTAAAGATTTTCGGCACTCTTAGGTAAGAAATGTGTCTGAATTTTCTCTCAAAAACTCACTTTGAATACTTGAATAATCTGTTAAAATATGTGACCCTAGGCACGTATTTATAGAGTTATGGAAAGGGTTTTGGAATCCTATTAGGATACAAATTTATTTAATTATAACCCTACTAGGACTCTAATTAAATAATCATTATCTAATAGTTTTAGGATTTAATCACACTTCGAATCCTGATTGCTTCAGGATTCCCGCACAAGCAATGCACGAGCACCGTACACCCGCGCAAGCCTTGCCGCCCACGCTAGGCGCACAGCGCTCGGCCCATTGCTGAGCTCCGCGCGCGCGCGCCCAAGGCCTTGGCTGGGCCTGGCCTTGCGCTGGGCCTGGTCGAGGCTTGACGTGCGCTGGTGTGCGTTGGCTCGCTGGGCGACGGCCTGGCTTCGTGCTGGGCCTTCGTCTAGCGGGCCTCGTCCGATGCTAATTCGTACGATACGCTTCCGATTAAATTCCCGATTCCGGAATTCATTTCCGATACGAACAATATTTAATATTTCCGATTCCGGAATCAATTTCCGTTTCGAACAAATATTTAATATTTCCGTTTCCGGAATTATTTTCCGATTCCGATAATATTTCCGATTCTGACAATATTTCCGTTTCCGGCAATATTTCCGATTCTGGCAATATTTCCATTTCCGATAATATTTTCCGATACGTACCATGTTTCCGTTTCCGGCAACATCTACGACTTGGATAATATTTATATTTCCGATACGATCCATATTTCCGTTTCCGGCAATATCATCGTTTCCGGAGTATTCATTTCTTGCCTGTGACGATCTCAGCTCCCACTGAAACCAAGATCCGTCGATTCCGAATATCCATAGATGGAGTATCTAATGCCATTAAATACTTGATCCGTTTACGTACTATTTGTGTGACCCTACGGGTTCAGTCAAGAGTAAGCTGTGGATTAATATCATTAATTCCACTTGAACTGAAGCGGCCTCTAGCTAGGCATTCAGCTCACTTGATCTCACTGAATTATTAACTTGTTAATTAATACTGAACCGCATTTATTAGACTTAACATAGAATGCATACTTGGACCAAGGGCATTATTTCCTTCAGTCTCCCACTTGTCCTTAGGGACAAGTGTGCATTTCCTAATTCCTTTGTCGCTCGATGCTTGCTCTTGAACATAAGGTAAGAGTTGTCATCCTTATTATGTCCAGAGGTGTTTCTCGGTTTCAGAGTTCAACATATCAAATAAACAGATAATCATAGCCTATGATTCATCCGATCACGGCCATGCATTTCACAGTTTCTAGCTCTCCGAGTGGCCTTGTACAACTTTTAAGCATCTCATCCCGATTTATGGGAGGACAATCCCATTCTTGCGATCTTGAGATTAGACTTCGTTTTATAGGTGATTACCTGAGCGTTGCCTTTATAGCCTCCTTTTACGGTGCGACGGTTGGTCAACGTCAAAGTAACCAGTTCTCAAACAAGTAATCTCAAATCACTCAGGTATTGAGGATTTAGTGTCTAATAATTTTAATGAAATTTACATATGACAGATTTTCATCTCTTACAGTAAAGTTTCATAGGTCTTGTCCGATACTAGTCTTCCCAAAGTAAGTATCTATGCAAATGATTATGACATTGCCATGTCCACATAGTTCAAGAAACAGAACTACTAGTCATCTTGCGTTCTAGTCGTCTAACGTTTTCTATGCGTCCAATTTTATAGAAAACTCCGACTAGGGACCATTTTCAACCTTTGACATTCAAGTTCACTTGATAGACATTTCTTAGTCACAGGACTGGTCCTGACAGTCTATCTTGAATATATTGTCAAATTGAAGGGACTCATCATTTAATACTAAACCAAGATTAAATGGAATATGAAAATACATTTCATATATGATAAATGTTTAACCCCATTGTTTTACAACCATGGGCCTCAAACCCATCTTTAAAACAGTTCATGGAATTTAAAGCTATGCTTGATTTCCAGTGCTACAATGTGAGTGTTGCTTCTCACTTGTTGCATAGGTTTAGTTATCATGCTTTGCCAATCTTAATATCCTTTTCATCGAATGATATTCGAGATAGGATGATAAGATCTTTTGAGTTTGTTTATTATGTGATCTAGTCTTTCTTACTTCGATAGTGGTTCTACGCATTTTGCAATGAAGAGCCATCAAGTTAGCAGACATGTGATCCACCCAAGTTCAATGAAGAACTCATTATTATAAACAACTCTGTTTTATTGCTTCTTAGGCAATAAGTACTTTTACTTCAACTGTTTAGGTTACTAGTGATGCTTTGTTTGGAATTACTTATCCAAGCAGTTCACAGATATGTGGAATACTTTCCAGCTGTATCTTAGAACATAGAAATTAATATTTTAATTTCCCACGCAACAACTCATGGTCTCCAATCCATGTTGCCATTTCGAAACACGATGCTCTTTAGCTCGTCCTTGTCAATGGTTAACTCCAAAGGGTCTTTGCTTGATCCTTTGCCAGTGTTTATGCGTGTAGCATCAATATTTAGCATATCTTTATTTCCTTGAATCAAGAACTATTCCTATGTACCTTTTCAAGTACCATAGGTATTCTTGATCTCAATCTAGTTGATCTTCACTTAGATCAATAGAGACTGGTATATGTTCGTCATGCCTAAAGTCATACGATACGTTTTTGGCGATCCTCGTATTATATCATACATGATAAATTCTTTTGCAGAATAATTCTCAATTGAATTCTATTCATGTAACTTTAGCTTATGTAGTTTCAGTAGATACTAAATTCAGCTAAATTCTTTGACATATAATATAGGTTAAGAATCTCATTTCGACTCTTTGATGTTTAACTTAGTAAATGCTTATACATAGTTCAAACATCCTTTACTTAGATTTATTCACATGGGTCGAATATCTCCAATGGAGACTTTCATGTTTGATTTAGTAAATGCCATTACTTAATCCAAAACATTAATATAAGATCTTTGTAAATAGATCTTAATACCCAGTATGTACTAAGTTTCGCCTTGGTCCATCATTGATGAATAATCTCAAATCTAAGTCATTAGCATTTGAATGTTATTTCACAATAGAGAGATATGTGTGTGATACACATAGGACCAATTAAGTTTTATGTACTCCCACTAAACTTCTTATATATCTATAAGAATCATGTACATTTTATGAAACTAAAATACTTATTAGCTTCACTAAAATATAGTTCTAATTTCCAATTGCTTGCTTAAATCTGTACTTAGATTTTATAAATTAGCTTTTCTTTTCAAGCATTTATTTGGATCCACAAATCCTATGACATACCATGTACATAGTTTCTTCCAACATTTGACTGAGGAAGATGTTTTGTCATCCAATTGCCATATTTACCAATATGCAATCATTGCTTGAATTATAGACTTGAGCATTACGATTATGCATGAGGTTTCAACATAATCCACGCCGTGAATTTGCTTATAACCTTTAGCAACTAATCTAGCTTTGTGTGTGAACACAATTTCATGTTTGGTGGTTTTTATCCTTAAAACAAACTTGCAACCAATAGGTGTGAACCTATTCTTGCAAATCAACAAAATTTCAATTTTGTCATCAAAACATTGAGTATGTTTTATGGCCTCTAACCATTTAAAACATTTGAGTCTATATATGGCCTCTAACCATTTTAGGGAATCTAGGTTTCGTCATAGCTTTCTTACAAGTCACAAACTCATTTAATCTATATGATAATAGTTTGACTGCAAGTTGTAGGTTTCTTCACTATCTAATAGAAGAATCTCATAGTTTCATTGACCAGAACTCTATGTTTCTTTACTATCTAATAGAAGAATGTCATAGTTCCAGTGACTTGAACTCTATGCCTACAAGGGTATAGAACATCAAACAATAGAATATCAATAGCCACTTGAAAGTCCTTTGAATATTCTGTTCTCCTTGAAGCACTTGTAAAGTCCTCTAAGAGATGTCTATTCTTTAAAGCCACTTCTAAAGCCCTTAAAGAATAAGTTCGGATTTTCTGAAGCACTTCGAAAAACCTCCGGAATGTCCGTTTATGTTTGTTGTTCGCCTCGAAGACTTTCGAGGTCTATTTTCTCCCACTTGTCATTTTGGAAACGAATCTCCAAAAGGACATTATTTCGAGCAAACAAACATTATGTTCTCAAAAAATCGTGGTAGAAACAATACCCTTGTGTCTCATTTGAATAAATCACAATGAAACATATATCTAGACTTGGGCCTTAGTTTGTTGAATAACAAACACTAAGCTCCCACTGAGTTTAGCAACTATTTAGATATATATAATTGAAAAGATATCCTGAAATTACTTTTCAATAGCTTTGACGAATTTGGTTTAGTTTGGTGGTAGTTGAGCATTTTGTTTTAGAAATTATAGGAAAAGTCTTTATGATCCATCATTGATCGAATCAGGTATTAATCGACTTCGATCATTCCAACTTAGATATGCCATATCTTATGGAGCTAGATTGTGAATTTTATTTCACACAATCATTGATGATCATTCTTGACTTAAGTAATCATCAACATGATCTAACCTAGATCTTTATGATTTCTTGCCAAGTGGATTTTATACTTCTGAATCTTTGAACTAGCCAAACAGATTCAACTTGTATCACATTTGAGTAAATAAACCTATATTCACTCAAATCCATGTGAAATAATAAAGTCATAAAACCTTTCTTTAGCTTTGAACTCTATCGTCTAGGCGTTCTAACAATAGTTCATATTCTTTGTTACTTTCAACAAGTAAGACTAGTTGTCTTAAATTTATTTAGAAATCAATCAACTTTCAAAAGTCCATCAAAATAGAGCTTTTGAATGTTAACTTGTTGATATGGTCTAAGCAACAATGCCAAAGATTAGTGGAACTCAAATCAAGGGGTTGATTTGAACCTAGTAAAGTTTTCAGTTAAAGAGTTGTTTGTTTTAATCAAGCATATTGACTTAAACCGTAAATGACCATTTTATTCAAATAAACAAACAAACAAGCATTGTTTTCGTTCTTCTGAATGTGAGTCTTTCTGTGTTTGAAGCAGAAATTTAGGTATGCTGATTATGGAACAAAATAGCCATTAAGTTCCAGCCTTTGAAAGGACTTAAAATAAACTAGATGACTCTACAACTAATGTAGCATTGCCATGCTTCATTTCCCACTTGTAGGTCATTAGTGTATCCTAGCTTCCATTATTTGAGTTATTACCGAAGTAAGAACCTCAAGCGGTATATGATACCAAGGAAGTTTGATTGCTAGGTCACTTCTCTTTAAACATAAACTTATAGGTAGAAACGGAATCGTAAATTCCTTTCATATGTTCCTTTGTTTTCCTATTTCTTGTACCCTTTCTTATAGTCTTAAGAATTGAATTCTTTAGTGTTGACTTTTATACTTTGTTAGACATGTCCAATGTCACCAACAAGGTTCTTTACCATTTTAATTTATGTTGAATTTTTTTTTTGTTTCAACTAGATGATCTTACCAGAAGCTTCTAAAGTTCTCTAAGTATCGATCTATTCGAATGTCTAGGGACTAGACTCATTCGAGAAATAAATGGACAAAGATATTAGGTTGTTAACCATTGGTAAGGCTGAGCGTTTAAACTCAATGCTTTATGATCTCAAAACTACATTGTATTTTGAATTCACAAGCACCAATTGGTTTGCCATTCCACTTTGATATTCGAAAACAACCATAAAAGTCGATATAAGAAACGTACATTTTAAATTGCTCACTTTCTCTCTTTTCCGTGAATCGTTCTTGGATTCACTACCAATCGAGGAAATTTACTGTTACCTTTCTAAAAGGATTTATTGCAGTGCAAGATGTTTAATTATAAACAATAATTAAAACATACATTGAAGCATGCAAAGTCTAAACATTTATCATGAATAATAACTTGAAATTAAAGCAACCATGCAATTCAAACAAGTTATTAGCATTTTATTCGATTTTATTGTTCCGGCAGGTGTGAATAAAATGATTCCAAGATCCTAAAATCATTGAAGAACTAAGCACAGTTTGTCGACTTAATCCTAAAACATCTTAGGTAAGCAAAAGCCTTTTGCTAATAGTCTAGAAACTATTCTTGGTTGATAGGTACGTCTAAGAACTTATTAGGTAAACCTATCGATTTTGCCACGACATAAAAGGACTCCTTACTTATATCGTTGAGTTTCACCAAAACTAACATGTACTCACAATTATTTGTGTACCTTGCCCCTTTAGGACCAATAAGTAACACCTCGCTGAGCGAAAACTATTACTAGATTGATGTAAAGGATATCCAAGCAAGTATATATTTTGGCATGGCACCTTTTAACTCAATTTTTAAGTTTGGAACTTAAGGCTCTTACTATGTTGATTAGATTTTAAGTGAACTAAAATCCTTAATCATGCAACATAATCAAGCCACAGTCTCATGCATAATTAAGACATATTTAAAGCAATAAATAACTTAAAGCATGCATAAGATAAATGTGATCTAGTATGGCCCGACTTCATCTTGAAGCTTTGACTTCAAAGTCCGTCTTGAAAATCTCCGTGGGAGGCACCATTTTCTTCAAATAGGATAAGCTATAATTAAAACTAATTACAACTATTTGATGGTACGCAGACCATATTTGAATTGAAAAATAACTTTGGTACTTTAGACCAATTACATTCAAATTAATGGTGCGCAGACCATATTTTCTATCCTATTTGGGCCATACTAGTCACTTCAAAACCTGCAAAACAGTACATATACAATATATACCATTCACCCATTCATTATCATGAATGGCCCACATAGCTGGTTAGTAAAACACATTATGCATCACGTAAACATTTGCAGCAATTAATCAAGGGCACCAATAATCTACCAATTATTCAGTCCTTATTAATTCTAATCAAGTTGTTTTAACCTTAAGGATTTGTAGACCTAATCAAGAGTTTATGACTAAAAGGGCTCCCACTTAAACCAATAAATTCATATGCTTTACTAATTTTAAACATAAAAATGTATTTCTAGTGTAACCGGAAACATACAAATTTAATTAAAATTTAAAGCTCATATAAATTTATAATTGAATCCAAAAAGTTTAATTTAATTTCAGTCGTATTTAAATTAATTCATGATTTTAATTTTAGTAAAATAATTAGAATAAATAAAATTTATTATAATTACAATATTCAAAATTAAAATCCAAGAAAATAATTTAATTTATTAATTTTAAAATTAATTAAAATTACGTGAACTGAAAATTTCAAATTAAACATTCAAAACGATCTAATCGCAACGCAAACACTCTACGCATCGCACGCCCATGGGCCACACGCACACAGCCATCGCTGGCCATGTGCGCGCAGCCCATGCGCTCGTCGCATAGCTGCTGCATCTTCCCATCGCAAGCCATCGCACAAGTGGTGCTCGCTGCGCGCGCGCCAGCGCTCGACGCACGCGAGCCATCGCTCGCTGTGCGCGCTCGCCAGCGCTTGCTGCGCGCGCTCCAGCGCCTGATGCACGCGAGCCATCGCTCGCTGTGCGCGAGTAATTGCGCGCGATCAACGCTGGGCGCAGCGCTCGTGGCACGCGAGCTTGCGCTCGTTGCGCGAGAGGCTGCGCGCGCTTGCGCGAGGCAGTGCGCGTTGTGGCGCAGCTCGCTTGTCGCCCACACGCGACTGCCATGCCTTGCCTTCGCCCATGCCCATTCATCCATAGCTCGTGGCCCACGACACAAGGCAGGGCTGCTGCCTTGTGCTCGTGCACCATGCCCCTGCTCATTGCATTCGTGCCGCACGGGCGACGAGCTCCCTTGCTCGTCGTCGCATGCCCGCACTATACAACACCCCTTAAGGGTAACACGAAGCGTCCATTGCTTTGTGCGTGCAAGTTATATGAACGAATCGCATAAAAATTTAAAATTTATATTTAAAATTAATGACAAATTAATAAATTAATATTAATTTCATAATTTTAGGGCGAAAAATCGAAAATTTATTATTCAATTGATTTCCGATTATCATGGATTCAAGCCTAGGTCATAAAAATTTAAAATTTATCATAAATTTACAATTTTTATGGTGGTTTTTAATCATAGGTTTCTAATTAAATTATAATTAATTATGAAAATCAAATTAATTCTAAATTATTCTAATTTTCAACAAATTAATCATAATTACAAATTAGATTGCATAATTAACAAGGCTAGGCATTCAAACTTGTTAAACATATACAGTAGGTCAATCAAAAATTCAAGATTTATCAACAAGAATCGCAAATATTTAATTTAACATCTTAAATTTACGAAATTTTGCATTCGAAAAACTAAAACCTTCGAAAAGTCATAGTTAGGCTTCGAATTTGAGAATTCTGGGTTCGGCAGAAAAAGACGATTTTTGTCAAAATTTTAGAATGCCTTTTACATGCGGAATTGACACAAAAATCACTCGATTTGGATGAGTAACGAAGAAACTGCCGAAAAACTGCGTACGTATAATTAAATAAACGCAATTTGCAATTAATTAACAATTACGAAAATTAATCACCCCTTTTAATTCTTGCAAATTTGTAATATTTAACCATGTTCATGGAATTTAGATTATGAAAATAATAAGAGGCTCGTGATACCACTGTTAGGTTATGATACATATGACAATTCATAAATCATGCGGAAAAACCATTTAGCCAGGAATACATATTATTTACACATAATCATATAGCATAGTTTAGATGCATACTCTTTGTTGCGTGCCTTCCCTAGCTGCGCCCGAACCGAACAAGAACAAGTCTTTAGGACTCCAAGTGTCGTCCCTCCGTAGATAGTCCACAGCACGTCCGGATCCGCCTTAAGATTGACCAACTAGAATCGCCCTTAAGGTACTAAAGATTTTCGGCACTCTTAGGTAAGAAATGTGTCTGAATTTTCTCTCAAAAACTCACTTTGAATACTTGAATAATCTGTTAAAATATGTGACCCTAGGCACGTATTTATAGAGTTATGGAAAGGGTTTTGGAATCCTATTAGGATACAAATTTATTTAATTATAACCCTACTAGGACTCTAATTAAATAATCATTATCTAATAGTTTTAGGATTTAATCACACTTCAAATCCTGATTGCTTCAGGATTCCGGCACAAGCAATGCACGAGCACCGTACACCCGCGCAAGCCTTGCCGCCCACGCTAGGCGCACAGCGCTCGGCCCATTGCTGCGCTCCGCGCGCGCGCGCCCAAGGCCTTGGCTGGGCCTGTCCTTGCGCTGGGCCTGGTCGAGGCTTGACGTGCGCTGGTGTGCGTTGGCTCGCTGGGCGACGGCCTGGCTTCGTGCTGGGCCTTCGTCTAGCGGGCCTCGTCCGATGCTAATTCGTACGATACGCTTCCGATTAAATTCCCGATTCCGGAATTCATTTCCGATACGAACAATATTTAATATTTCCGATTCCGGAATCAATTTCCGTTTCGAACAAATATTTAATATTTCCGTTTCCGGAATTATTTTCCGATTCCGATAATATTTCCGATTCTGACAATATTTCCGTTTCCGGCAATATTTCCGATTCTGGCAATATTTCCATTTCCGATAATATTTTCCGATACGTACCATGTTTCCGTTTCCGGCAACATCTACGACTTGGATAATATTTATATTTCCGATACGATCCATATTTCCGTTTCCGGCAATATCATCGTTTCCGGAGTATTCATTTCTTGCCTGTGACGATCTCAGCTCCCACTGAAACCAAGATCCGTCGATTCCGAATATCCATAGATGGAGTATCTAATGCCATTAAATACTTGATCCGTTTACGTACTATTTGTGTGACCCTACGGGTTCAGTCAAGAGTAAGCTGTGGATTAATATCATTAATTCCACTTGAACTGAAGCGGCCTCTAGCTAGGCATTCAGCTCACTTGATCTCACTGAATTATTAACTTGTTAATTAATACTGAACCGCATTTATTAGACTTAACATAGAATGCATACTTGGACCAAGGGCATTATTTCCTTCAAGATTAACCGGGTTGGATCGAAACCTTCATCTTGTAAAGCTAGGGTAGTCATCACAGTCTCGTTCTCCATAGGCCTCGATTCGTTAAACAATGTCCATAGAGCCTGGTTGTCCAATATTTCAGCTGTTTTAGTCTTGGTGAGGTGGGGTGCCTCATCCAAGGTGTGGCAGTCATGGACAATTTCAAATCCGGGTTTTAGCAAGCCATCCTGAACGAAGGGTTCAGGGAAATCACAGCATGGGTGTTCTTCTCCCTCCCGAACAAACATCTCGTTAAGGGTCCTTTGATATGGGGGAAGGAGGGTGGTTTGTTTGGCTTTGTTAAGGCGTAGACTAGATAGGCGGTCAGCAATATCTTCCTCCGTTGGTTCATAACCTAAGCCAAAGGGAGTAGATTTGTCGGGAAAAGGATGGAATGTGCATTCCTTCTTCCTTATGCCCAATGGGGTTCCTGGGAAATAACCTTGAGCCAACAGCATTCTAGGGATGACTCGGGATGCATGCGGGTCTAGGAATGCTGGATCATAATCTTCGATGAACTGGATTGCTTCTTCCATTTGAAACCCATAAAGGTCATCTGCAATTTCGGCCGTTCCAACAATAGTACAACTGACGTCGAGAGGAGGGGCGCGGATTTCTAGTATTACCCCGTTATGGTTAAGTTTAACCATTTGGTGCAAGGTTGAAGCCACACCTCCTAAGTCATGGAGCCAAGGTCGCCCCAAGAGCAGGTTGAAAGTGGGCTTGATGTCGATTATTTGAAACTCCGTGGTGCGTGCCACAGGCCCAGTTTGTATGGTAAGGTTGATTTTTCCCAACACAGGCCTTCGGGAGTTATCATAAGCTCGTACCCCTTGTGAGGAGGTTTGGAAGTCATCGCTTCCTAGCCCCAAGCAATGGGCGGTTCGCAATGGGCAGACATTAACCGCCGAACCATTATCTACGAGCGCTAGGGGGATGTTTTGTCCTTTGCATCCAACCACTAGGTAAAGGGCTTTATTGTGAGCACCCCCCTCTTTGGGTAAGTCTTTATCAGTGAAAACTATGGCCTTTTCTCCTGCATCTATCGTGACATGGCTAACCAATGAGTCAGGTGTGATATCTGTGGGTACTGAGATGAGGTCAAGTGAGCGAATAAGCTTTTCGCGATGTTCCTTTGAAGTACACATAAGATCCCAGATGGTAATCTCAGCCTTGGTTCTTTTCAGTTGTTTCAGGAGAGGATTTTCAATGACTTCCGCGACGGTGGCGTGCCGCCCGTTCTCAGGAGTTTGCCTAACCGGGATGTCGTCCATAGGAGGTGGGTGAATATCCGGTTGGTATATCCTTCCGGATCGGGTGAGGTTGTCGACCTCGGGCTCCTGAGAGGTGGTGTCAATGAGAGCATACCCGGGCCAAGTTTCAGTGAAGAGGTCCTGGCCCGAGACTTGAGATAGGTAAATATCTTCAGCATCATCGTTCCACACACCGCACACTTCCCCCTCAATTCGATCCATAGGTACCACAGCGAGTGGTGCACCTTGAGGTGTAATATACACCGTGGGGTCGAAATTCTCTGGTTGGTCGAGAGAGTGAAGGAAATAATGCCCTTGGTCCAAGTATGCATTCAATGATAAGTCTAATAAATGCGGTTCAGTATTAATTAACAAGTTAATAATTCAGTGAGATCAAG
This sequence comes from Spinacia oleracea, assembly GCF_020520425.1. Classification (NCBI taxonomy): domain Eukaryota; kingdom Viridiplantae; phylum Streptophyta; class Magnoliopsida; order Caryophyllales; family Amaranthaceae; genus Spinacia; species Spinacia oleracea. Next base: position 15,542,919 of record NC_079488.1, on the reverse strand, counting down.
TGAGCTGAATGCCTAGCTAGAGGCCGCTTCAGTTCAAGTGGAATTAATGATATTAATCCACAGCTTACTCTTGACTGAACCCGTAGGGTCACACAAATAGTACGTAAACGGATCAAGTATTTAATGGCATTAAATACTCCATCTATGGATATTCGGAATCGACGGATCTTGGTTTCAGTGGGAGCTGAGATCGTCACAGGCAAGAAATGAATACTCCGGAAACGATGATATTGCCGGAAACGGAAATATGGATCGTATCGGAAATATAAATATTATCCAAGTCGTAGATGTTGCCGGAAACGGAAACATGGTACGTATCGGGAAATATTATCGGAAATGGTAATATTGCCGGAATCGGAAATATTGCCGGAAACGGAAATATTGTCAGAATCGGAAATATTATCGGAATCGGAAAATAATTCCGGAAACGGAAATATTAAATATTTGTTCGAAACGGAAATTAATTCCGGAATCGAAAATATTAAATATTGTTCGTATCGGAAATATATTCCGGAATCGGGAATTTAATCGGAAGCGTATCGTACGAATAAGCATCGGACGAGGCCTGCCGGACGAGGGCCCAGCACGAAGCCAGGCCATCGCCCAGCAAGCCAAGCGCGCCACACGAACAGCCAAGGCCACGCCAGGCCCAGCGCAAGGCCAGGCCCAGCAGGCCGTGGCAGCGCGCACAGCTACGAGCAGTGGGCTGTGCGCGGGCATGGCCTGCACGCTTGCGGGTCATGCTCGCGTAAGTGTTTGTGTTCACATACGAAACCTAAAACTTGCAGGATTCGTTTAATGATTAAATTCCTAATTCTATTTGATAAATTAATTAAATAAGAGTTTTATTATAATTCTAATTTAATTAATTCGTATCCTAATAGGATTCCAATTCTCTTTCCATACCCCTATAAATATGTGGCCTGGGTTCACAATTTACAACGAGTTATTCAAGTATTCAAAGTGAGTTTTTGAGAGAAAAATTCAGTCACACATCTTGCTCAAAAGTGCCGAAAATTTATAGTACCTTAGGGGCGATTCTAGTTGGTCAATCTTAAGGCGGATCCGGACGTGCTGTGGACTATCTACGGAGGGACGACACTTGGAGTCCTAAAGACTTGTTCTTGTTCGGTTCGGGCGCAGCTAGGGAAGGCACGCAACAAAGAGTATGCATCTAAACTATGCTAAATGATTATGTGTAAATAATATGTATTCCTGGCTTAATGGTTGTTTCCGCATGATTTATGAATTGTCATATGTATCATAACCTAACAGTGGTATCACGAGCCTCTTATTATTTTCATAATCTAAATTGCATGAACATGGTTAAATATTACAAATTTGCAAGAATTAAAAGGGGTGATTAATTTTCGTAATTGTTAATTAATTGCAAATTGCGTTTATTTAATTATACGTACGCAGTTTTTCGGCAGTTTCTTCGTTACTCATCCAAATCGAGTGATTTTTGTGTCAATTCCGCATGTAAAAGGCATTCTAAAATTTTGACAAAAATCGTTTTTTTCTGCCGAACCCAGAATTCTCAAATTCGAAGCCTAACTATGACTTTTCGAAGGTTTTAGTTTTTCGAATGCAAAATTTCGTAAATTTAAGATGTTAAATTAAATATTTGCGATTCTTGTTGATAAATCTTGAATTTTTGATTGACCTACTGTATATGTTTAACAAGTTTGAATGCCTAGCCTTGTTAATTATGCAATCTAATTTGTAATTATGATTAATTAGTTGAAAATTAGAATAATTTAGAATTAATTTGATTTTCATAATTAGTTATAATTTAATTAGAAACCTATGATTAAAAACCACCATAAAAATTGTAAATTTATGATAAATTTTAAATTTTTATGACCTAGGCTTGAATCCATGATAATCGGAAATCAATTGAATAATAAATTTTCGATTTTTTCGCCCTAAAATTATGAAATTAATATAAATTTATTAATTTGTCATTAATTTTAAATATAAATTTAAAACTTTATGCGATTCGTTCATATAACTTGCACGCACAAAGCAATGGACGCTTCGTGTTACCCTTAAGGGGTGTTGTATAGTGCGGGCATGCGACGACGAGCAAGGGAGCTCGTCGCCCGTGCGGCACGAATGCAATGAGCAAGGGCATGGTGCACGAGCACAAGGCAGCAGCCCTGCCTTATGTCGTGGGCCACGAGCTATGGACGAATGGGCATGGGCGAAGGCAAGGAACGGCAGTCGCGTGTGGGCAGCAAGCGAGCTGCGCCACAATGCGCACTGCCTCGCGCAAGCGCGCGCAGCCTCGCGCGCAGCGAGCTCAAGCTCGCATGCCACGAGCGCTGCGCCCAGCGTCGATCGCGCGCAGCGAGCAATTGCTCGCGCACAGCGAGCGATGGCTCGCGCACAGCTAGCGATGGCTCGCGCACAGCGAGCGATGGCTCGCGTGCATCGAGCGCTGGAGCGCGCGCAGCAAGCGCTGGCGAGCGCGCACAGCGAGCGATGGCTCGCGTGCATCGAGCGCTGGAGCGCGCGCAGCGAGCACCAACTTGTGCGATGGCTTGCGATGGGTAGATGCAGCAGCTATGCGACGAGCGCATGGGCTGCGCGCACATGGCCAGCAATGGCTGTGTGCGTGTGGCCCATGGGCGTGCGATGCGTAGGGTGTTTGCATTACGATTAGATCGTTTTGAATGTTTAATTTGAAATTTTCAGTTTACGTAATTTTAATTAATTTTAAAATTAATAATTTAAATTATTTTCTTGGATTTTAATTTTGAATATTGTAATTATAATAAATTTTATTTATTCTAATTATTTTACTAAAATTAAAATCATGAATTAATTTAAATACGAATGAAATTAAATTAAACTTTTTGGATTCAATTATAAATTTATATGAGCTTTAAATTTTAATTAAATTTGTATGTTTCCGGTTAGACTTGAAATACATTTTTATGTTTAAAATTAGTAAAGCATATGAATTTATTGGTTTAAGTGGGAGCGCTTTTTAGTCATAAACTCTTGATTAGGTCTACGAATCCTTAAGGTTAAAACAACTTGATTAGAATTATTAAGGACTGAATAATTGGTAGATTATTGGTGCCCTTGATTAATTGCTGCAAATGTTTACGTGATGCATAATGTGTTTTACTAACCAGCTATGTGGGCCATTCATGATAATGAATGGGTGAATGGTATATATTGTATATGTACTGTTTTGCAGGTTATGAAGTGACTAGTATGGCCCAAATAGGATAGAAAATATGGTCTGCGTACCATTAATTTGAATGTAATTGGTCTAAAGTACCAAAGTTGTTTTTCAATTCAAATATGGTCTGCGTACCATCAAATAGTTGTAATTAGTTTTAATTATAGCTTATCCTATTTGAAGAAAATGGTGCCTCCCACGAAGATTTTCAGACGGACTTTGAAGTCAAAGCTTCAAGATGAAGTCGGGCCATACTAGATCACATTTATCTTATGCATGCTTTAAGTTATTAATTGCTTTAAATATGTCTTAATTATGCATAAGATTGTGGCTTGATTATGTTGCATGATTAAGGATTTTAGTTCACTTAAAATCTAACCAACATAGTAAGAGCCTTAAGTTCCAAACTTAAAAATTGAGTTAAAAAGTGCCATGCCAAAATATACACTTGCTTGGATATCCTTTACATCAATCTAGTAATAGTTTTCGCTCAGCGAGGTGTTACTTATTGGTCCTAAAGGAGCAAGGTACACAAATAATTGTGAGTACATGTTAGTTTTGGTGAAACTCAACGATATAAGTAAGGAGTCCTTTTATGTCGTGGCAAAATCGATAGGTTTACCTAATAAGTTCTTAGACGTACCTATCAACCAAGAATAGTTTCTAGACTATTAGCAAAAGGCTTTTGCTTACCTAAGATGTTTTAGGATTAAGTCGACAAACTGTGCTTAGTTCTTCAATGATTTTAGGATCTTGGAATCATTTTATTCACACCTGCCGGAACACATAACTTGAATAAAATGCTTAATAAACATTGAATTATGCATGTATGCTAGAATTTAAGTTTATTAAGAGAAACTGTGAATGGTTATTTATTTGTTTATTCTTTTCAATTGTAGTTTTTAATATGGCAAACAACAATTCATTCAACATTCGATCAATTCTCGAAAAGGAGAAGTTGAACGGGAAAAACTTCCTTGACTGGCAAAGGAACTTGCAAATAGTTCTTATGCAGGAAGAAAAGGAGTATGTCCTAGATGAGGCGATGCCCGAAGCCGCAGGCGACGGGGTCACTCAGGCAGCCCTCAATCGTTGGATTGATGCCAACAAGGATGTGAAATGTCTAATGCTCGCCACCATGAGTGCGGATCTGCAGAAAACGTTCATCAACTCAGATGCTTTCACAATCATCAGTGAGTTGAAGAACATGTTCCAAGATCTGGCTCGAGTCGAAAGATTCGAGACTCATAGGCAAATTCTTGAGACCAAGCTTAAGAAAGGCGAGCCCGTAAGTCCACATGTTCTCAAAATGATTGGACTCATTGAGAATATGAGTCGGTTGGATCAGCAATTTTCTCAGGAAATGGCTATAGACACCATCCTCCATTCTCTTCATAGCGGGTATGATCAGTTCAAACTGAACTACAGTATGAATAGTCTGGACAAAACGCTCACTGAGCTTCACGGTATGCTGAAGACCGCTGAAAAGACGCTCAAAAGTAATAAGCAGGATGTGCTTATGGTGCGTGGGGGCAAGTTCAAGAAATCTGGAAAGAAGAGGAATGCTAAGAAAGGTGGCAACAAGGCCAGCCCAGCTAAGCAAACTGGCGCCAAATCTGTAAAGAGGAAGGTCAGTCAACCCACTTCTGAATCCGAATGCTTCTACTGCAAGAAGAAGGGGCATTGGAAGAGAGATTGCTTGAAGCTAAAGGAAGATCAGAAGAACGGAACAGTCGTTCCATCTTCAGGTATTTTCGTTATAGACTGTATACTTGCTAATTCAACTTCTTGGGTATTAGATACAGGTTGTGGCTCACACTTATGTTCCAATCCACAGGGACTAAGAAGAAGTAGAAAGTTAAGCAAGGGTGAAGTCGACCTATGAGTGGGAAATGGAGCACGGATTGCTGCATTAGCTGTAGGAACTTACTTTTTGTCGTTGCCCTCCGGGCTAGTTTTGGAACTGGAAGAATGTTTCCATGTTCCAAGTCTTACAAAAAACATCATTTCAGTTTCTTGCTTAGATGCTAAGGGATTTTCCTTTTTAATAAAAGACAATAGTTGTTCGTTTTATTTTAAAGAGATGTTTTATGGATCTGCTAGATTAGTCAATGGACTTTATTTATTAGATCACGACAAACAAGTATATAACATAAATACCAAAAAGGCCAAAAAGGATGATTCAGATCTCACCTATCTGTGGCATTGTCGATTAGGCCATATAAACTTGAAACGCTTAGAAAGACTTCAAAATGAAGGAATTCTAGAACCATTTGACTTAGAGGATTATGGTAAATGCGAATCATGTTTACTTGGCAAAATGACAAAGCAACCTTTCTCTAAAGTTGGAGAAAGAGCAAATGAACTATTGGGTTTAATCCATACAGATGTATGTGGACCAATGAGTACAAATGCTAGAGGTGGTTTCAGCTACTTTATCACTTTCACTGATGACTTCAGTAGATATGGTTATGTCTACCTAATGAAGCATAAGTCTGAATCCTTTGACAAATTCAAGGAATTTCAGAGTGAAGTAGAGAATCAATTAGGCAAGAAGATTAAGGCACTGCGGTCTGATAGAGGCGGTGAATATCTGAGCTATGAATTTGATGACCATCTGAAAGAATGTGGAATTCTATCAGAATTGACTCCTCCTGGAACACCACAATGGAACGGTGTGTCGGAACGGAGGAACAGAACCTTGCTAGACATGGTCAGGTCAATGATGGGTCAGGCCGAACTTCCATTAGAATTTTGGGGACATGCACTAAATACAGCTGCACTCACTATAAATAGAGCTCCGTCTAAAGCTATCGAAAAGACTCCATACGAAGTATGGTTTGGAAAGCCTCCAAATGTGTCTTTTCTTAAGATTTGGGGATGTGAAGTATACGTCAAACGATTAATTTCAAACAAACTTCATCCAAAATCTGACAAATGTATCCTTGTGGGCTATCCAAAGGAAATAAAGGGGTATTACTTCTACAATACATCTGAGAACAAGGTGTTTGTTGCTCGAGATGGTGTCTTTTTGGAGAAAGATCACATTTCCAAAATGACAAGTGGGAGAAAAGTAGACCTCGAAGAAATTCGAGTCGAACAACAAACTCTAGAGAATGCTCAAGATGACATTCAGGATGAAACTCAGAGATCTTTAGAAGAATCTGGTGAGAATCATGGTCAATCTAGAAATGTTACCCCGCGTAGATCGCAAAGATATAGATCTCAACCGGAAAGGTACTTAGGTATTTTGACGAACGAGAGCTATGACGTTCTATTACTTGAAAGTGATGAACCTGCGACTTACAAACAAGCTATGACGAGCCCTAGCTCCAAGCAATGGCAAGAAGCCATGCAATCTGAATTAGACTCCATGTCTGAAAACCAAGTATGGGATTTGGTCGATTTGCCAGATGGCTACCAAGCCATTGGAAGCAAATGGGTTTTCAAACTGAAAAAGGACAAGGATGGGAAACTTGAAGTTTTCAAAGCTAGATTGGTTGCAAAAGGTTACAGGCAAGTCCACGGTGTGGATTACGATGAAACCTTTTCACCAGTTGCAATGCTAAAGTCTATTCGGATAATGTTAGCAATCGCTGCATATTACGATTACGAAATATGGCAGATGGATGTCAAAACTGCTTTCTTAAACGGCGTTTTAACAGAAACTGTGTTTATGACACAGCCTGAAGGTTTTGAGGATCCAAAGAATGCTAAAAAGGTATGCAAGCTAAAGAACTCAATCTACGGATTGAAGCAGGCATCCAGGAGCTGGAATATACGTTTTGATGAAGCAGTCAGACTTTGGTTTCATCAAGAACGCGGACAAATCTTGTGTATACAAGAAGGTCAGTGGGAGCAAAATTGCTTTCCTAGTATTATATGTCGACGACATATTACTTATCGGAAATGACATTCCTATGTTGAACTCTGTCAAGATTTGGCTTGGGAAATGTTTTTCGATGAAAGATCTAGGAGAAGCACAGTACATATTGGGCATCAAGATTTACAGAGATAGATCTAAAAAGATGATTGGACTTAGTCAAAGCACTTATATCAATAAGGTGCTTGATAGGTTCAAGATGGCGGACTCCAAGCAAGGCTACCTACCCATGTCTCATGGAATGACTCTAAGCAAGACTCAGTGCCCAAAAACACTTGATGAGCGTAGACGAATGAATGGGATTCCATATGTATCATTGATTGGTTCAATAATGTATGCTATGATATGTACACGCCCGGATGTTGCGTACGCACTCAGTGCTACGAGCAGATACCAGTCAGACCCAGGAGAGGCGCATTGGACTGCTGCCAAGAACATTCTGAAGTACCTGAAAAGGCACAAAGATGACTTCCTGGTCTATGGTGGAGATGATGAATTAATTGTTAAAGGCTATACGGACGCAAGTTTCCAAACCGACAAAGATGATTTCAGATCACAGTCTGGGTTTGTCTTCTGCCTCAACGGAGGAGCAGTAAGCTGGAAAAGTGCTAAGCAAAGCACCATTGCGGATTCTACAACTGAAGCGGAGTACATTGCTGCACATGAAGCAGCAAAGGAAGCTATATGGCTAAGGAAGTTCATAGGTGAACTCGGTGTAGTCCCCTCCATTAAAGGACCAATAGCCCTGTATTGTGATAATAACGGAGCTATTGCACAGGCAAAAGAGCCTAGACACCACCAGAGAGTCAAGCATGTACTTCGTAGATTTCACCTTCTACGAGAGTTCGTTGAAAGAAAAGAAGTCGAGATAAGCAAAATTGGTACTGATGACAACATATCAGATCCATTAACTAAACCTCTGCCGCAGGCGAAGCACAACTCGCACACTGCAGCCATGGGAATCAAGCATATTGGAGAATGGCTTTGATGTCTCTGTTTAATGTTTTAAAGTTTTAGAGTTTAAATCTTTGTAAAACATTATTGGTTAATCATTCACAATAAATGAAAAGAATTCATTTTTCCATTTAATTTGTGGTTTATTAAATGATGAGTCCCTTCAATTTGACGATATATTCAAGATAGACTGTCAGGACCAGTCTTGTGACTAAGAAATGTCTATCAAGTGAACTTGAATGTCAAAGGTTGAAAATGGTCCCTAGTCGGAGTTTTCTATAAAATTGGACGCATAGAAAACGTTAGACGATTAGAATGCAAGATGACTAGTAGTTCTGTTTCTTGAACTATGTGGACATGGCAATGTCATAATCATTTGCATAGATACTTACTTTGGGAAGACTAGTATCGGACAAGACCTATGAAACTTTACTGTAAGAGATGAAAATCTGTCATAAGTAAATTTCATTAAAATTATTAGACACTAAATCCTCAATACTTGAGTGATTTGAGATTACTTGTTTGAGAACTGATTGCTTTGACGTTGACCAACCGTCGCACCGTAAAAGGAGGCTATAAAAGCAACGCTCAGGTAATCACCTATCAAACGAAGTCTAATCTCAAGATCGCAAGATTGGGATTGTCCTCCCATAAATCGGGATGAGATGCTTAAAAGTTGTACAAGGCCACTCGGAGAGCTAGAAACTGTGAAATGCATGGCCGTGCTCGGATGAATCATAGGCTATGATTATCTGTTTATTTGATCAGTTGAACTCTGAAACCGAGGAACACCTCTGGACATAATAAGGATGACAACTCTTACCTTATGTTCAAGAGCGAGCATCGAGCGACAAAGGAATTAGGAAATGCACACTTGTCCCTAAGGACAAGTGGGAGACTGAAGGAAATAATGCCCTTGGTCCAAGTATGCATTCTATGTTGAGTCTAATAAATGCGGTTGTGCGGGAAATAATGCCCTTGGTCCAAGGAAATAGTGCTCGTGCAATGCTTGTGCGGGAATCCTGAAGCAATCGGGATTCGAAGTATGATTAAATCCTAAAACTATTAGATAATGATTATTTAATTAGAGTCCTAGTAGGGTTATAATTAAATAAATTAGTATCCTAATAGGATTCCAAAACCTTTTCCATAACTCTATAAATAGGTGCCTAGGGTCACATATTTACATAGATTATTCAAGTATTCAAAGTGAGTTTTTGAGAGAAAAATTCAGACCCATTCCTTGCCTAAAAGTGCCGAAAATCTTTAGTACCTTAAGGGCGATTCTAGTTGGTCAATCTTAAGGCGGATCCGGACGTGCTGTGGACTATCTACGGAGGGACGACATTTGGAGCCCTAAAGACTTGTTCTTGTTCGGTTCGGGCGCAGCTAGGGAAGGCACGCAACAAAGAGTATGCATCTAAACTATGCTATATGATTATGTGTAAATAATATGTATTCCTGGCTAAATGGTTTTTCCGCATGATTTATGAATTGTCATATGTATCATAACCTAACAGTTTGGGCAATTTTTAAGGTCATTGGTTTTCTAGGATAGTTTGTCACACACAATCACATATTTCGCTACACATAACTACATTACAAACATGGATTTGAAAATTAAATATGCCACGTAGTTTATGGTAGGCTTCTATGGGTAGTTTATTTACGCCTGGCTTGGTACCGCTTCTATCGTAGATCCAACACATGCCCCGGTCGAGGTAGTGTCTTCAACAGACGAATTTCGCCTAAGAGGCCAACCCGCAAGTGCAAGTCAAGGGGGCATGCAGGCGAGAGGGACCTAATGGCACTAGTGGAAAAAGGGTCATTTGCATCGCACTTTTAAGCATATTTGCGTCGCACATCGTGCGTGGCAAAAGCTCTCGACGCAAATGACTAAAAGTCATTTGCGTCGCACATTTGTGCGACGCAAATAACCTTATTTGCGTCGCACAATTAGCAAAAGTGCGTTGCAAATAACTTTTCAACATGGTGCCTGAAAAGTCATTTGCAACGCACATTAGCTAAATGTGCGACGCAAATAAGGTTCATTTGCGTCGCACATTTAGCTAATGTGCGTTGCAAATGACTTTTCAGGCACCATGTTGAAAAGTTATTTGCAACACACTTTTGCTAATTGTGCGACGCAAATGACTTTAAGGCGCAAAAAAAAAAAGTCATTTGCCACGCACAATAGCTTAATGTGCGACGCAAATGACAATTTTAGCGCCAAAAAATTAAGTCATTTGCCTCGCACATTGAGCTAACGTGCGTTGCAAATGACTTATTTTTTTTAAAAAAAATATTCGTTTTTTAATATTAGTTGGAAATTCCGACATGATCGTCTTTGAAATTAGACGGTTCATTCCCAATACCGGGAATACATTTATAATTAATACCTGTCACAAAAGTTTACAACGTAATTAACGTTCCCAATAAAAGGCAATTAAATTCGTCATAGATCGATCAACCAACATGTTACAACAAACATAAAATTATTACAACAAAGGTACGTAGCTAGCTAGAGATCAAGTTCATATTACAAATTAAGCTAAAAATTCGACATTGTTCATGAAGTAATCTGCCCAAAAATCTTTCACCTCATTAATCTCCTCCGCTGAATAAGGCAATGTTCTTGAAAAATCCTAAAAAAGTGTAAATAATTCAATTTATCAACGATTGATCAATATAATAGTTTTGTGTACTTCAATTTATTATATAAAGTACGTAGTTTATGAGAACATACCTTAGTAAGATCTTGACTATTACCATGATTCATTATTATGTCGTACATAAAACGCATGACGTAGTAGCCACAATCTAGTGATCCCGGTTGTTGAGCACACTAAATGCATTAAAAATAAATAACACAAGTAAAATTTCTATCACATTGTATGTTATAATTTTGAAAAACTTATTTCTTAGGTAAATAATAAACTAATTATATATATATATACCTGTGCTGGAATCCATGTTAATTTAGTTCCCTTAGATTGTCCACCTAGTCTCTTGTAACTCCGAAAAGCACTACACATTCGATAAAATATGCAATTATATATACTTTGTTTACACATGTAAATGCAAAGAATATTTTACATGTAAGTGCAATTATATACTTTGTTTACACATGTAAATGCAATTATATACGTAGTAGTCACATTTAAGGCTAATTGGGTCGTACGTTCTAGGTCATTTTTAGGCAAAAATGATGTTTTCGAACCCAACTTTGAACCAAAGAACCTAAGGAATGTTTTCAAACTTATTACACGTCTCATATGCATAGTTATAACTTTCTAAGGCCCTTTACAATCTATTATTTCACATTTAAGGCTATTTGGGTCGTCCTAGGTCATTTTTAGGCAAAAATGATGTTTTCGAACCCAACTTTGAACCAAAGAACCTAAGGAATGTTTTCAAACTTATTACACGTCTCATATGCATAGTTATAACTTTGTAAGGCCCTTTACAATCTATTATTTCACATTTAAGGCTATTTGGGTCGTCCTAGGTCATTTTTAGGCAAAAATGATGTTTTCGAACCCAACTTTGAACCAAAGAACCTAAGGAATGTTTTCAAACTTATTACACGTCTCATATGAATAGTTATAACTTTGTAAGGCCCTTTACAATCTATTATTTCACATTTAAGGCTATTTGGGTCGTCCTAGGTCATTTTTAGGCAAAAATGATGTTTTCGAACCCAACTTTGAACCAAAGAACCTAAGGAATGTTTTCAAACTTATTACACGTCTCATATGCATAGTTATAACTTTCTAAGGCCCTTTACAATCTATTATTTCACATTTAAGGCTATTTGGGTCGTCCTAGGTCATTTTTAGGCAAAAATGATGTTTTCGAACCCAACTTTGAACCAAAGAACCTAAGGAATGTTTTCAAACTTATTACACGTCTCATATGCATAGTTATAACTTTGTAAGGCCCTTTACAATCTATTATTTCACATTTAAGGCTATTTGGGTCGTCCTAGGTCATTTTTAGGCAAAAATGATGTTTTCGAACCCAACTTTGAACAAAAGAACCTAAGGAATGTTTTCAAACTTATTACACGTCTCATATGCATAGTTATAACTTTCTAAGGCCCTTTACAATCTATTATTTCACATTTAAGGCTATTTGGGTCGTCCTAGGTCATTTTTAGGCAAAAATGATGTTTTCGAACCCAACTTTGAACCAAAGAACCTAAGGAATGTTTTCAAACTTATTACACGTCTCATATGCATAGTTATAACTTTCTAAGGCCCTTTACAATCTATTATTTCACATTTAAGGCTATTTGGGTCGTCCTAGGTCATTTTTAGGCAAAAATGATGTTTTCGAACCCAACTTTGAACCAAAGAACCTAAGGAATGTTTTCAAACTTATTACACGTCTCATATGCATAGTTATAACTTTCTAAGTCCCTTTACAATCTATTATTTCACATTTAAGGCTAATTGGGTCGTCCTAGGTCATTTTTAGGCAAAAATGATGTTTTCGAACCCAACTTTGAACTAAAGAACCTAAGGCAAAAATTTTGGCAAAAATGGCATTTTCATATGCATACTTTACTTACTTGTTTAGTGGCTCCTTAATCATCAAATTTCTCTTCTTCTGTTGAGAATCAAATATGTAGACCTCACGTTTAGACAAGCAAAGAACTAAAAGCATCCAGTGACTCCTACATACAAACAATAAACGTATGTAGTTAGAAAAAAAAAAGTTAAATTTATAACAATCAATTAAAAACGAAGTTCAAAGTAATTTTCATACTTTTCGTAGTATGGACATAAGATGAATGTCTTAGAACTAAGTGCACTCATGGACCTCGTCATGTACAATAGAATTCGATCTGCATCGGACTTTAACATGGTGGCCGAGATCATCTCCGGGCACATGAATCCAATACTATTGGGGTGACAATCATCGTGAAAACACAACTCACTCAAAGCCCTATAATATAGAGTGTAAGAACGTTAAGACAATCATAAAAATCAAATTTAGGGGCAAAATATGAATTTAGGTAACTCACGTAGCAAAAACTTGTATTATTGATATATTGAGCCATGCTCCCGAGAGAAGTTGATCGGTGTCTTCAACGGTGACACTAATTTCAAAGTCCTTTTCCATATTGAATGTCCTTTTAGTGCAATGTACCTTAACGTGCTCCCCTTCTTTTAATCCCAACATCATAGTTTTCATCACATTGCACTTACCACTCAAATTTTGCACTTTATAATTTTCAAGGAAATAGGTTTTTGATTTAGTGTTGGACGCTTTTGTTCCACTTCCCCCAACCACTATCTCTTTCCCTTTGTTCCCTTTCCCTTTAGGCTCTTTACTTGTAGGCTTGTTTACCTGAGGTATGATTTTCAAATAACGATATACATATTAGTGAGCATACATGGTATAATAGTTCTACTTCAAATTATCATGCATATGTTAGTTACCTCCTCATTCGTAAGCGACACCAAATGTTTTGGCCACTGAGTGAAGGTACCATGAGCTTGAGCAAGTTTCTTAATATATTGAGAAGGCACGGGGACGGGAGCTTCTTTGTACGCGGGCTCAAAATCATCAACGCTCACTTTCACGTTATCGGACGTGACGTCGTTGTGGTGATCAAGGAGCAACTCTGGACATATGGTACCATAGGCAACAAAGACTTTCTCCGAGCCTATGTTCAGGTATAGATGGCACGGGACAGGTTCCTTATTATTTATTTTGAACAATAACGCAAATACAATGTAACATGTTAGAAAAGTTCAATAGAATTAACTAGAAACAAAGTACTTGAAAAACACAAATTATCATACCGTAATGTCGGCAAATGGATCTAAACCCCCGGAACGACAACTACTATGAACATTTGCGTCTATCCTCATATGGCTTGGTATTTGGACACCAAGTTCTTTAGCAAATGTGATAAATTTCTCCATGACCATGGCATCCATCTTGGAGTTCATCTCTTGTATTGTCTCATCTTTGACCCTTTTGGTCACTCTTGCTTCCATTTCCTCCATCTCCGCATCTCCATACCGTCGAAAGCTACGCCGCTCTCCGGTCCCCCACACAGCTTTGATGCCTACTCCACCACCAAATGTTAGTGGTCTCCCTTCTTTAGTCTTACCAAGTGCACGAGATAAGACATCATCTCGTGCACTTTTGGGAACAAATTCCCCTTCATCTTGTTTCCTTTTCCATTCATCCTACATGAAATCAAATGGTTTTGAGAAAAGTTCAACACTTGGTTTCATATTTAAGAACATATATGAAATTAGAGGAATCACAACATTACGCAAAATTGTTAAATGAACTTACAATATTTTCTTTGACCTTTTGTGTGCCCTCATCCGGCAAGTAAGGATTTCCTTTCTCATCTGGTTTCGATCTTGCAAGAAGCCATAAACATGTCCTACTCGGCAAACTTGAAGAAATTGTAGACGCAGAGGAACCTTCAGATGACGAAGAAACTGAGGGAATGTACCCTTTTCTCTGCCATTCACTTGTCATTTCAGCATATGATTTCTGTCCCATATGATGAGGATATATGTTGAAAGATTGACTTTGTCATGCTTTCTCACTTATTTCCTAATTTTAGGGGGGTAAAAGAAATTATTACAACAAAATAAAACTTAGATTATAACAAGACTTTAAATAAGAATAATTTTTATACCTCAGCTTCTTCGGAGGTACGTATCTTCACAAATTCCTTCCATATATCCTTAGTTATATAACTATACAAATCATATGGCATCTTTTCATCTTTTGGCCTTTTCCTTGTACCCCGAATCCAACCAGTCGTCAATCTTGATTTGAATTCCCTCCAACGCTTATCACAACTCTTTAAGACAACTTCTTTCTTAGTTTCATCTGTGATATGAAATTCTCTCTAAATGAAAGAAAAAGAAAAGGAACAAGAAAGTCTTTTAGCACATGAAAAAGACACGTAGATATGTACAACTGAATTTCCAAAATAAAACCGGTTACCTTGACGTCTTCCCACAAAGTGTCTTTTATTCCTTGTGAAACATCTTCCCAGGTTCTGATCAATATTGAAACCTTTGCGCGACTTATCTCGCCAATGTGATTCTTGTAATCCGTTGCCCATTTCCCTGTGGGTCGGTCCAAGTGATCCCATTCAATTTTTCTTGGAACCCCGGGCATGGATTTTATTCCTTTTGTAGGGCCTCTTGGCTTCTTTTTTTGCTTTTGGGGCACTTGATTTGGTGATTTGTTAGAAGGACCTGAATTTGCGTGTTGATCTTCATCCATGCCTGACGCTACTGCATTGGAAAATCATCAAAATTACATACCTTCAAAAGCAGGATTTTAAAATAAAAATAAAGTTCTGATCAGTTCTGTGCACTGATCTGCACAGCTCAGATCAGAACTGTGCAGATCAGTGCACAGAACTGGTCAGAACTGATCAGTTATGTGCACTGATCTGCACAGCTCAGATCAGAACTGTGCAGATCAGTGCACAGAACTGATCAGAGCTGACCAGTTCTGTGCACTGATCAGCACAGCTCAGATCAGAACTGTGCAGATCAGTGCACAGAACTGATCAGAGCTGACCAGTTCTGTGCACTGATCTGCACAGCTCAGATCAGAACTGTGCAGATCAGTGCACAGAACTGGTCAGAACTGATCAGTTCTGTGCACTGATCTGCACAGCTTAGATCAGAACTGTGCAGATCAGTGCACAGAACTGATCAGAGCTGACCAGTTCTGTGCACTGATCTGCACAGCTCAGATCAGAACTGTGCAGATCAGTGCACAGAACTGATCAGAGCTGATCAGTTCTGTGCACTGATCTGCACAGCTCAGATCAGAACTGTGCAGATCAGTGCACAGAACTGATCAGAACTGACCAGTTCTGTGCACTGATCTGCACAGTTCTGATCTGAGCTGTGCAGATCAGTGCACAGAACTGATCAGAGCTGACCAGTTCTGTGCACTGATCTGCACAGCTCAGATCAGAACTATGCAGATCAGTGCACAGAACTGATCAGTTCTGACCAGTTCTGTGCACTGATCTGCACAGTTCTGATCTGAGCTGTGCAGATCAGTGCATAGAACTGGTCAGTTCTGATCAGTTCTGTACAAATGCTGGGGAATGAATTTGAATATGCAAAATTTTGGTCCACAAACCCACCCAAAAACAGACTGTTCTTTAAAGATTAAGCAACAAAGAAAGCACAACCAAGCTCCTGAAATAACCTTCAGATACTAACAACCAGCAATTAGATGGTACACAGGAACTTAGCAGACACTTAAATCCAAATAAGATGTTTTTTTTCCGGGTTGGGAGGTAGTTTGGGAGTGCAAACATGGATGACATAATATCCAGCTCCATGAGCATAATATAGAGACCAGTTGCATAAGAATTCAAGGAGTATGGAAATTCCCTGAATAAAGAAGTATCAGGTGTAACCATCCATCATCCTTTGAACAACCACCACTTTCCTAAAGCCTCGTACTAATCTATTATTCCACATTTAAGGGTAATTGGGTCGTTATAGTACATATTTAGGCAAAAATGACGTTTTCGAACCCAACTTTGAACCAAAGAACCTAAGGAATGTTTTCAAACTTATTACATGTCTCATATGCATAGTTATAACTTTCTAAGCCTCGTAATAATCTATTATTCCACATTTAAGGGTAATTGGGTCGTTATAGTACATATTTAGGCAAAAATGACATTTTCGAACCCAACTTTGAACCAAAGAACCTAAGGAATGTTTTCAAACTTATTACATGTCTCATATGCATAGTTATAACTTTCTAAGCCTCGTACTAATCTATTATTCCACATTTAAGGGTAATTGGGTCGTTATAGTACATATTTAGGCAAAAATGACATTTTCGAACCCAACTTTGAACCAAAGAACCTAAGGAATGTTTTCAAACTTATTACATGTCTCATATGCATAGTTATAACTTTCTAAGCCTCGTAATAATCTATTATTCCACATTTAAGGGTAATTGGGTCGTTATAGTACATATTTAGGCAAAAATGACATTTTCGAACCCAACTTTGAACCAAAGAACCTAAGGAATGTTTTCAAACTTATTACATGTCTCATATGCATAGTTATAACTTTCTAAGCCTCGTACTAATCTATTATTCCACATTTAAGGGTAATTGGGTCGTTATAGTACATATTTAGGCAAAAATGACATTTTCGAACCCAACTTTGAACCAAAGAACCTAAGGAATGTTTTCAAACTTATTACATGTCTCATATGCATAGTTATAACTTTCTAAGCCTCGTACTAATCTATTATTCCACATTTAAGGGTAATTGGGTCGTTATAGTACATATTTAGGCAAAAATGACATTTTCGAACCCAACTTTTAACTAATCTACAAATTAACTTGGTGAAAAAATAGTTGCCAAAATTGTACCTATCTCACTATTTCTCTTTTTCAACATAAAATCCTTCATCATGATCTCGGCGTGTATAACTCATGTCAACATCGTCAATCATTTGAGGGATATGCCAGGAGGAAGGTGGAATCTCATTAAACTGCTCATCATACTCTTCTTCATCATCTACATCCTCAACGCCAAGTATTCTTCTTTTGCCTTCCAGAACAACTGACCAACTACGATCGGCAGGGTCAACCATGTAAAAGATTTGTTTTGCCTGTGATGCTAATATGAAAGGATCTGCAAGATGCCCAACTCGACTAAAGTTTACAAGTGTCAGGTACCCATGTTCATCCTTTTTGACACCGCGACTAATATCAACCCACTTGCACCGGAATAGAGGAATCTTAAAATACTTATATTCCAACTCTAATATTTCTTCAATGACTCCATAGTAAGAGTTCGTCTTATCTACAAGTGTTCTATCTTTTACACTAGCATACTCTGAAGACAAACATATTGCCGTAACACCACTATTTTGCATCGTCGTTTTGTCATCTTGTCGCTTCGTGTAAAAAGAATAGCCATTGATGTCGTACCCCTCATAAGATATGACTTGACATTTAGGACCATATGCCAACCATCTCACCATGTCAGATACCTCATTAGGCGTGTCGGAAAATTGATCCATCACTCGACGCTTGAACCATGTGAGGAATGAACGATTATGCTCTTTTATCAGTTGAGGACCATTTTTTGAAGGATATTGCTCTCTAAGAAAGTTCATGTGCTCAGCCACGTATGGATGGACTTCACTAGGACTTTGCACCACAAACAGCTCAACCTTACACATCATTTCAGAACTGATTGATATCCTTTTCTTGCCAATTGTACCTTGACCCCCAAGTCTCCCATCATGTCTAGACTTTGGTACTCCGACTTCTTTCAAACGTGCCATATATTGAGAAACCCATGCAGCAACTTCCTCCGCGACGGTTCGTTGGACAATACTAGCTTCAGGTTTGGCCGGATTCATCACTCTATTTTTCAAGGTACCCATTTCCCGTTCAAAGGGATACATGTACCTCATACAAACTGGCCCACAAAGCTTAATTTCACGAACAAGATGAATAATCAAATGAGGCATCATGTCAAAGAATGATGGCGGAAAATACTTTTCAAACCGACACATGGTCTCAAGTACATCAGCCTGCAAATCATCCAGTATTGTTGGATTGATCACCTTGCTACAAATTGTGTTGAAAAAGAAACACAATCTTGTAATGGTATACCTCACTTGTGGCGGCAATATCCCTCGAATTGCAACCGGCAGCAATTGTTGCATCAACACGTGACAATCATGAGATTTCATTCCAACTAATTTCAAGTCAGACATGGACACAAGTCTACGAAAATTTGAAGAGTAACCGGCAGGGACCTTTAAGCCATGCAAAGACTCACAAAAGCTAACTTTCTCCTTTTTAGACAAGGTGAAACAAGCTGGGGGAAGGTACCAGCGTTTTCCCCTTTCTTGAGGTGCCAACTCGGAGCGACCCATATCAGCCATATCTTGTCTAACTTTAGGCCCATCCTTCGTTTTCCCTTGCATATTCAACAATGTCCCAACAATGGCATCACAAACATTTTTCTCAATATGCATTACATCCAAACAATGCCTAACTTCCAAATCTCTCCAATATGGGAGATCCCAAAAGATAGACCTCTTCTTGTAACCACCACTTGGCTGACCTTTATAAGGCTTACCAAACTCTGTCTCAATGTCTTTAACCCGTTCATAAACCTCACACGCACATAAGGGGGCAGGAGCTTCTCTCATCTCCAATTCTCCATTAAAAGCTTCCTTCTCTTTTCGAAATGGATGATCTTCAGGAAGATACATCCGGTAATCCATGTACACATCTTTCCCACAAAATTTTAGGCGCCTCGAGACCAAATCATCATGACAAACTGGACATGCCTTCTTTCCCTTTACAGAATACCCTGACAAATTTCCATAAGCCGGGAAATCATTTATCGTACAAAAAATCATGGCACGTAAAGTGAAATTGGTTTTGGTGTATGCATCAAACATCAACACCCCTTCATCCCACAACAATTTCAAATCTTCAATGAGTGGCTCTAGATACACATCTATGTCATTTCCGGGTTGTTTAGGCCCAGAGATTAAGAGCGACAACATGATGTATCTACGCTTCATGCATAACCAAGGAGGCAAATTGTATATGGTGAGAAGAACCGGCCAAGTGCTATATTGGGTACTAAGTGTCCCAAATGGGTTCATTCCATCCGTGCAAAGACCAAGCCTGAGATTCCGAACTTCTTCCCTAAAGACCTTGTACTTTCGATCAATGTTCCTCCATTGTGGAGAATCAGCAGGATGCCTCATTAACCCATCTTTCTTCCTCCCCTCGGCATGCCACCTCAAGAGTTTTGCAGTTTTCTCTTCTGAGAAAAGGCGCTTAAATCTTGGTATAATTGGAAGATACCAAAGCACCTTAGCCGGAGAAGGTTTCTTCTTAGTTGATGTTGCATCATTCTCCACGATCTTGTAACGGGACAATCCGCATCTTGGACACTCATGCAGATTTGCATACTGCTTTCGATACAACACGCAATCATTTGGACACGCGTGTATCTTCTCATAATCCATACCCAAAGGACACATAAGCTTCTGGGCCTCATAGTTAGACCTTGGAAGTTTGTTTCCTTCAGGAAGATTACCAGACGTGGCCTCCAAAAACTGTGAAAAACTCTTGTTGGTCCAACCGTTTTCCACCTTTAAGTTGAAATATTCGATGACGGCACCAAGTACAGTTTGTGTAGAACCAGGATATAATGGTGTTGCGGAAGCTTTGATTATACTATCATACATATGGGGACGCTCAACGAAATGATGGTCTTCCACATCATGCATCATATCATCTATCCTATCTTTCTCCTCTTCTTCCTCACTTTCAACACCAATATCATCCTCAATTTCATTATCATCACCATTATCACAATGATTATGCTGACTCGAGCTCGGCATACTAGAACTTGCCCCATGATCTATGCTCTCACCATGCCATGTCCACGTCGTGTAGTTACCCTTAAAACCGCGACGAACTATGTGATCAACAATATCATCAATATCCCGATACCCCCTTGAATTATTGCAATCACAACAAGGACACAGAATTAAACTTGATTCATGTTCTGATTGATATTTCAAGGCAACCTTAATGAACTCTTGAATCCCTTGTAAGAACCTTGTAGAAAATCGTTTACTACCATACATCCAACTCCGATCCATTTTCAACCACTAGACCAAATTTTGTCAAAGGTTAGAATATAAACTAGGCTATTCATATCATTATAAATCCAAAATTTTGTAGCAAACCCAAAACATGATTTCATATATCACCTAAATTCATTTCATACCCAAAACTTCATTTCATAACTTTTAATTCAACAAAACCTAACAACTAAAATTCAACAAAACCTAAATCCTAAAATGTACCCAATTAAAATTCAACTAAAATTCAACAAAACCTACAACTAAAATTCAACAAAACCTAAATCCTAAAATGTACCCAATTAAAATTCAACTAAAATTCAACAAAACCTACAACTAAAATTCAACAAAACCTAAATCCTAAAATGTACCCAATTAAAATTCAACAAATAATATCAACCATTAAAATTCAATTATAATGCATAATTAAAATTCAATTATAATGTCCACAATTAAAATTAAAATGCACAATTAAAATTCAATAAATATCAAAATTAAAATTCAATACCTAAGAGAGGAGAGACTACAATGAACAAGGGCGGCTGAGTGGGCGGCGGCGTGAAGGAGTGAGTGGGCGGCGGCGTGAAGGAGTGAGTGGGCGGCAGCGTGGACGACTTCCTTGGCCGTGGGCGGCGGCTCTAAAAAGGGAGTACAGCAAGAAGGAGTGAAGCAGTGAAGTGCAGCGTAGTGAAGGGGCAGCGCAGTGAAGAAACGGCGGAAGGCACGGAAGGCGGCAGTGAAGCAACGACGGCAGGGTGAAGCCGCCGGTGAGACTCTAGCAGTGTTGGTGCTTGGTTTCGTTTGGGAGTGAAGCAGTGTTGGTTGTTTGTCGAGCAAAACCTAAGTCAGAATGAATCTTGAAAGCAATTAAGCGTGAGCGCGAATTCGGAAAAAAAAAATCAAAACACATTTGCGTCGCAGCTTTATTAAACTGCGACGCAAATGACTCTAGGATGCCCCCCAGAGTCATTTGCGTCGCAGATTAGTAAATCTGCGACGCACTTGATTGAGTTAATTGCGTCGCAGTTTTACTAATCTGCGACGCAAATGACTCTGGGGGGCATCCTAGAGTCATTTGCGTCGCAGTTTAATAAAGCTGCGACGCAAATGACTAAATTTTATGCTAAAATTTGTCATTTGCGTCACATGTTCAGAATGGCGTGGCAAATGCGGGGATGCAAATAAGCCTTTTTCCACTAGTGTGGGCGACCGATTGGGTTCGGGATAGGTGTACTACCTGCACAAGTACCGAGTGGGAAACATGCGCGGCGTATGCACCCCCCTATTGGCGAAAAAAGGTATCCTTAGTCCCAACTCCCGAGGGAGCCGAGATTCGTTATGATGTTCTGCCCGTTCACATTAATATGCTGATTTTCAGGTCGTCCCAACTTGATGGGGAAATAAACGCGGCGTAGGATCGTTTCACCCTTCGGCTATTTTGATTACCTACAAGCACGAGTATTTCCTTCACTATCCCATTGGAGTCGCCACTGTGAGGGGGTCGAAAAAGCGCGAGGCTAATGCGTGACCTTGTCCCTCGTGGGTGTGACGATTCTTTTTATTCAATCAAGTGTAATTGGATTTCCTGTGAGTATACACCCAATTGACTAGTAATATAGGAGTCTCCATTCAGTTTTTAACGACAATGAGAAAAACTGACAAAACTCGGTTATCGTGACATAAAGGGAGTGCAATTATGTTTGACCACGACGGCCGTAGGTTCCCTTGTGATCCCTGGTGTGGGGATCTCTCAATATACACCCGCAAGGTAGAGATTGAGGGTTCGGGGGACTGTAACTACCGAGAGGAGTAATTCGCTCGTCGATAACTCCAGAGGCAGGATATCCTTACTAGCTCAGCATAAATAATTGAAGGGACATGCGTTAACTATTAAACTAATCTGAGTTGATTTTAGCAATATGCAACATATAATACTAATTCGATCGTGATTATCTGATTTAAATAACATTAAGGGACCTAGCATGATAATCCGATTTCCCAAAAATATTATGTTTGTTAGGCGTGATAGAACAATCATATTAGGTTAGTTTAACAGTTCATAAAAAGGGCGAGGAAAGCAGTTAAATCATCGAAAAGGGACACATTACGGCGCACCCTTGAGAGGTGCGTCACGGTTCTCAGAAAACTAACCACTTTGACTTTGCTATTTCTCCTTTTTATTTAACGAATCTCGATTATGGTACAGGATACGTTCTGTTCGATTTATGGATCGATTGCGACAGAACGCGTGAACAGTTTCGCAGCGAGAGGCTTAGGCTAAGGGGTTTAGAGTCAATACTCAGAGTATATTATGTGTTGTTGTGTGTCCTTTCACATCGAAACTAGGGGCCTATTTATAGGGAAGAGTTCGTGGAAAGATAGAATTGCAGAGTTCTAATCCGCAAAGAGTTAGGAAAAGAGACGTACCTAGGTATTTTCAGCGCCCAGGCCTGGGCGCCGAAGATTTCGGCGCCCAGAGCCAGGCGTTGAAAATAGGGTCTGGGCAGTTTTGTTTAGTCAGATTCGGATTCCTAAAATCCGTAGAGTTTTAGATTAATTCGAGTCTTTTAGCGCGTATCAATTTTGTGACGGAATGCGTCTGGGCCCGTTACGAACTCTAGGCTCGTTAGGATTTTAATTAATACGTAACTCTTATTTCCGAGTCCTATTAGGAATAGGATTCTCGCAGTTTTCTATCTCATTTAGGATTTATGTTGGAATGCAACACCTAATTCTGACAGGTTTCTATCTTTTATGATTTGCCACTTTTAGAAGCTACCTTTTACGGCAGCTACTATTTTTAGCAGGCTTCCATAAATAGCAGGTTTCGGGTGAAATGAAATGGGGAATCGAGATTCGTTTATTTTAAAGGAGATGCGTTGTCAAGTGGAGTTTTTATGCTTTCATCATCGAACCTTTCCCTTGCGGGAATGGGGACAAAAGTAGGTGTCTACACTACCACACACTCATTAGTACTCAAACTAATCCACTTCTCACTCTTAAAATGGCCGCCTACTCAAGCTCGGATCCGAACTCGTCCGACGTGGTTGATTTACCAGTTGAGTTCTCGGCACCTCCAGAAAGTAGGCTGCTACCCATCAAGCTTCGGAGTGCGGATCATGCAGACCCTGGTGTGCAGTATATTCTTCTGGCATCCCAAACCCTAGTGTGGATAAAGAAGGACTACCAGGCCCGATTGGGATACGGACCAGACCAGGTGGCAATTTGTTTGTACCGGGAATATGCGAAAAGTCTGGACGAGGAAAAATCCGCGGCAGCTAACGAGATCGAGGACGGAGAGCTAATAATTGTTCTTCTTGTGGTAAGAAACGCCTCAACTCTTATTATTATATTACATTGTTACTTAAGTTATTACTCGTGATGGGCTCTTTGTAAAGGACACAGTGACGGATCTGGGACTTTTTGTTAATATTCGATGATAAAATTGGAATCGTAACATTTGCGTTTTTCTATGAACCATTCTTGATAATTATAGTTTTTACACAATTGATATCTTATACCTAAAAACTAAAAGTACTCCAAAATATTGAAGAACAACCAGGGCCGACCTATGTAGATAGCCATAAGCGGCCATTTGCCTGGGCCCTAGGGATAATAGCCCAACATTTCCTGGGCCTAGTGGTTTGCTTTGCTGTTTTTTGCCCTTTAATTAATAATATTTTTCAATTTACTTTAAAAAATCTTCACCGTCAACAATAATTTTGTATTTAATTTTATTTATCTGCCTTTTTTTCCCATCTAATTTTATTTTTAATATCTGCCATATTAATTTTTTTTAAAAAAATTTATCACCCAACATTGAAATCAGATTATTTAACTTGATCATAAATGTGTACAGTATTATAATTTTATTCATTTATTATAGCACGAGGTAATACATAAACGAGCCTCGATATTGTTCTGATCGAGTTAAATATTCGAGGTTACCTAACTGACCCAAATGTTAAGATCCAAAACAATCCAAAAACGTTAAATAGATATGATCTGCGCTGCCTTTTGGGCTTCATTACAAAGGTATTTTTTTTGGGCTTCGTGAGGCCCAATCAAAGCCCTCATAGAAATTCAGCCCTTTATACCCATAATACGTTTCCCAAATCAATTAGTCAAATTCACTTAGACAATTCATCCCTTAAATAAACACTACTTGACTTGTTAACTCGTTGACAATATGATGATATAAATGTGGACACTTCAATCGTAAGGTTCGACGTTATGCAAGATGAAAGGGCTGGGTTACGATCGTATGCAATGCGCCACAGAGTGACTACCAAGATGGAAATTGTGTACAAGGAATGGGAAAACCAAATTATGGTTCCGGAGGGTAGGGTTATGTTGTTCACCCATGATGAATTCGGTGACCCGGTGCTCATTTCACGTTTACAAACAATCGAAGGTGCAGGTATCACCAACCATTCTGTTATTAAAGCAGTGACCTTCTAAAATGTGTGATGTTGGTGTTTCATGGATGTTATCAGGCATATGTATTATGTTTAAGAAATTGGTTTATGTGTTGGGTTTTGCTTATAATGTTATTATAGCAATGACCTTATAAAATATGGGTGTTGCATTAAGTGCTATTTTAATGTTTTTCGGAAAGTTGTATTATGTTTTCAGGAATATGTATTGTGTTTTATCGATTATGTATCTGTGTTGGTGTTGCTTGTATGTTTATGTAATTTGAGTTCGGACATTCACCTATGTATTATGGTTTGGGAACATTTAAGTATGAGTTTACCCTTAATTGTGTACTGGACATTTACATATGTATTATGGTGTGGGAACATTTAAGTATAATTTTACCCTTAACTGTGTAGTGTGATTTAGAAAAAAATTATTGAATGTTTTCGTATTATTTTAGTTTGGAAATATGAATATCTAAATAATCGGCCCACATATTTAAGCCCATTTTAAAACCCACATATTACAGCCCAAAATCGCTTGAATGAAACAAATCTTGACATCAAATACAAATGCTTGAAAAACCCAACAAAACCAACAAACGACTATCACAATTATGACTCTTTTTTACTCCAAAGAATCCCTGTATACAATTTTTGCAATCACTTCAATGAAATCTGCCCAAGTCATAACAAGGTTTTTACGCACAACCTTTTACAATCATGGTTTACCAAAGTGGAATACATCCTTTAGTAGTAGTACATATCGAACATGTAAACATGTCTAACTGCGATGTTGGCCTTGGTCCCATCCCATGTTATTGTGGCTTACTAGTATATCATCATCAGGAACAACGGGAGATAACGGCAACTGTTGTGCAATGCTAGACACCTCATTGGATGGGTTTTTGTACTTCCTTGTCACCTGCAATGTATATAGTTTTGATCTTCCTTGTCACCTCATTGGATGGGTATTTTTACAGCAGTCCTAATAAGGAATATAATTTCAACATAATCACATACACACGACATTCATATACCTTTAATTTTCCCACGCTATGTGACCCGACTGTTGAAGGTCCATCTAATCCCTGTGTTGAAGGTCCATCCTCCTCAGTATTCACCTACATTAAACATATACATATGCCACAATAAATTATACATGCACCATTACGTAGTATTATGATCAAATATACATTTTCCAATGTCTGTTTAGTGTAGTAGATTAAAAGTTACCATAAGTCTATCATTTGGTATGTACATACCTTTTTTAGTGTTAAGTTTTCACGGGTATATTATATGTTTATAGGATCAAAACATGTAATTCGATTAATGTGGTAATAAGAGGTGCAATTACATACATACCTTGTTGGTTTCCTTTCTCTTTGGTTTCCAATTGTTGTTCTCTCTAAGGCCTTGTATCTTAAGGTAAAGGGCCTCCCTCATTTCTTCTTGCTCCTATTTATGGGATTCTTAACATTTCCCTCTGTGGTGTCCATCTGATCTTGGATTTTAAGTGATTCCAATGGGAATAAAATTTGTCTCTGTGTCACCAACTTAACCCTATCCCTTACAATTGTTTCTAGGCTATGCAATTCATTCACAACAAATTGCATAGTTTGATCCTCTATAGTTGCTTCCTCACAAATAGGCTCAAATTCTAGCATCATCTTATCAAACCGTTTAGCAACCTCCGTCTTTGTGGGATCATAAGAAGCAACCGTAACATGCATATTCTTCCGACATACATCCTTCCGCCAACGCCGAAGGATGTATTTCTCATGAATATCGACCACAGAGTTTGTATCTAACACACGAATACAGTTCCTACATAGAATACCCCTCGTCTCAAAAATCTTACACACACATGATATTTCCATTGGTTCTGCACAAAACTTCACTACGTAGAATTTCTTATATTTCGTCAAAACCTCTTCACTCTTACCTTTTGACAATGATCCATACACGATCTTCCATCATATATTCTAAGTCTTTCTCTGATATCTGTTTCTCCACCTTCACAACACAATACAAAAGCCTTTCACATTCTCTTTGGACATCTCTAAACTTGTTGTCTGTGTATAGCTTCTGGAAGACCTTCTCAATGTGGAAACCAGTAACAAGTTTACGGATATATTTCGCACAATTATCGTCCGCATCTTTTTCATCGCTACACCTTTTATTCATAGCATCACAATATTTTTTTGGAAACTCAAACAACTTAGTGCTTCTCTCCAAAAAACCATCGAAAAAAGAGTTTATCGACTCTACCCGCTGCGTGATCTTCATGCCAGCCCAAAAATAGTTGTTCATATATGCAGGCACCCACATATTTCTCTCCTTATACATGTCTCTCAGCCACTCATGACTCTTAGCATGCTCTTTAACCTCATATTCAACTAACATACTCAACCATCTGCTCTCAAACTCCTCTACACATAGACTCTCATACACAACCTCTTTCATCACATCTTTAAACTCTGCATACCTAAACGATAAATATATAGAGTCAGCATCATATCTCAGTGTGTACAATAAAAATTGATGCTCTACGTCGAATACAAATTAAAAGAGGTCCCAAATCCAAATTGACGGGGTGCTTTTCTCGTGAATAATTCTATTAATTGTTCATATATGCACGAGAAAAACACACTCCGTCCATTTGGATTTGAAACTATTTGTCATTATTTAATTAAACATAACATGATGCAAAGTGTAATAGTACTATATGAAATTAATTAGGGACTATGTAACTACTATTTTCTCTACAAAACATTGTTTTGTTTTGTAGTACTATCTTATAGTATTTATTTTACTATCTGACCACATACATTTCTTAAAATATAGGAATTTACGTTCATATACTAACACTCAAGGTTACTTGTCGTACGATTAGATTTCAAGGAGCGTATATTTCAACTCTCCTCTTCCGTGTTCCTTATTTAATTAGAATTTCATGAAAATAACTAATTAAACACCCGTACCAACCACAAGGAAGTTAAAATTAACAATCTCATATACATAAATTATAGCATGTCAGACTTATGTGGAGAGGTTATAGATACCTAGTATGAGTACCGAGCTTAGTCAGGATTTTGTTCATTATGTGCCATAGGCACCAACGATGTCGAGCTCTAGGCATTACTTCTGACAAAGGATGTCTCATAGCCGGAGCCTGATCAGTTAAAATTTCATTAGGACATCTCCCTCCCATGCATATGCGCCACTGCCTAAACAACCACGTAAAGCTTTCTGAATTTTCATAGGACACGCACAACCAAGCAACAATGAGTGACCATGATGATTCACTCCGACAAAATTAGCAAAGGGGAGCTCATAGGAGTTGGTGAGGTAGGTAGCATCAAAGCATACGACCTCCCCGAAGCCCTTAAAGGCAACACGACTCCTTGCATCAACCCACATAATATCCTTTAGATGACCTTCCGCGTCTAGTCTGTGGGCGTGGAAGAATTTATCGTTGTCCCTTTGTAACCCCTCGAAATAGGACATCATTGCACTCGCATCCCCACCTTCCATTTTCAATTTTCGTTCTTTGTGTACTATGTGTGACATGTCTTTTTCAGTTAGGATAACATTTTCAATTCCACCCAATCGTTCCGCAAGATTTGCCCTTACCTGTGACACCGGCGCACCCGAATCAAATCTTGTTATTAATCCTTCCTTAAAATGCTCTGTGACATGGGCCATTCTATACTCTTTCACTCCCCTCCAATTTCTGGGAATGGGCTGGTGGTTAGAGTGTTCTAATACGACATTCCTTACTACACACTCACCTTCCCCATTCATACTAGCTCTTAACATTGCAAGACACTCACACTTCTTTGACTTCCTTGTCTTCTTTGTCGGAGGCTCAGGTATTGCACTAGTACCCAACTGCATGTTCTTTGATCTCTTCTTCGCCTCCCTCCTCTCCCTCATATCAGGCGCACCATAACATTCACACCTTCATGTCGCACCGGTCAGTTGCTTGATTTTATTCATTGTACCTTGGGGCCTGCAAACACCAAATCCCTAATGTTTACCATATCTCTTGTAATAGTCCTCAACATCCTGCCAACTTCCAAATATGAGCCCTACACTGGGGGGGGGGACAAGTTCCTCGTTAGTGGTAGTACATAGGCTACCT
Organism: Spinacia oleracea; assembly: GCF_020520425.1. Taxonomy (NCBI): domain Eukaryota; kingdom Viridiplantae; phylum Streptophyta; class Magnoliopsida; order Caryophyllales; family Amaranthaceae; genus Spinacia; species Spinacia oleracea. Next base: position 15,513,649 of record NC_079488.1, on the reverse strand, counting down.
CCACTTTTCACATGCTCAGGAGTGAAAAATATTTCGTCTTCCTCTTAAATGGTCCTATTATTCCTTACAAGGGTTACATTGGAGGATTGTATAGACGAACCACCAATTAACGTTGTTGAACAACTCTGAGGGCTAACACAAAATAGATTTTCATCTATGTTGTTATGTTTAGTACGGATTGGGGTGACAAAGGATAAATTTCCATCTAGGTTTCCATTATGGGTAATACTGTTTGGGGTGAAAAAGGATATATCTGAACTCCCGACACAGGATCCAAATGGAGATTGAAGATCGTTACTTTCAACAACCCCCATTCCACTAGGAGATCCATGAAGAACACCACTATCGAATGGAAATTCATTTGAGGTAACACCACCATCACCCAATCCAACATGCCTTTGTTGAAGTTCTTGTACATGATCATTATCATTTAGGACACACTTAACACCTTGGTTATTAACCTGCAATAAATTAATTTCACATTACTAGATTACTAAAATGTGAAACATAAATAATACTGCCTCCGTTCCTAAATACGTGTCCACTTTGGACATGTACACGGTAATTAATAAAATTGAATGGTGTGTAAGAGGTAATGATTGAGAATGTTTTTTTTTGGGAAAGGAAAAAGTAGATAATTGTTTATTGATAAAGTATAAATAAAAGTGGAGGTGGTGATTGAAAAGTGGGAAAAGTGGAGAATGTGTAAGAAAAGGTAATAATGATGTATAGAAAAGTGGGAAAAGTGTATGGAAAAGTGGGGAAAGTGTATGGAAAAGTGGGAAAGGTGTATGTCCAAAAACGGAAAGTGGACACATAAAAGGGAACGCCATAAATGGGAACTGGACACGTATTTAGGAACGAAGGGAGTGTTATCTACTCTTATTTTATTCTAATATGAAACACATATTTACAATATGTTATATTTAAATATTTCCAGATAATTTACAGAGGTAGTATTTCTTTAATAAATCTATATTTCGGCAATTTACAGAGGAATACCCATATATTTACAAAATGTAAATCTTTCTCGGAGAATCAAATTTAGTCAATTGTAAAATAAACATTATTCAACCATATACTCATCATTATAGAGGCCCCTCAAATTTAATATTTTAATATTAATTACGAATTATGTAAATTAAATCGGAATCACTACAAAGTTATTATAAAAAAAAATTCAATTGGGTCCCATTACTATTCATCATCTTCTCAACGAGGCCCCCCATTAATACACCGCAGCTTTACACAATAAACATATATAACAAAAGTTCCATAACCACCAACCTAACCCACAGACATCTGAACACCATAGCATCAACATACCATAAACATCTAATTATCGAGAAAATATTACCTCTGCATAGTCTAGATTTGCCATTTAAACCATACGCTGATCTTCTAAATCAGCTTTTACTATGAGAGAAGAACAATAGCGGCGGAATTACAGATTGGATTGAAGGTTAGGGTTTTACTATACAGTGAAATTAAAAGTGAACAATGAGAGATAATGGGGGTGTTTGGTAAACAACGGATTGATGAATTTTTAGAGGATTCTGTATTGTTAGAGGTTTGACCAGTTGAAACCGCTAATTAAGGTGTTTGGTTGTTAGCGGTTTCAATTAGAGGTTTGTACTTAAAACGCTAATTATGAAAATGCTGAATATACCAGCGTTTTCATCTAGTGGTTTGATATTTGAGACTAAAAAGACGACTTTGCCCCCAAGTATTTGTGTCTTCTCCTTCCCTGATATTCTGCTAACTTCCCCTCCATGGCTGATGGCTCCGTGGATCCATCTGCAATCCAACCTTCATAAGAAAAAAATATGAAAGCATATTTCTCAAACTTTTTCCCCCATGAACAAGTACATCAAAGCTTTATTCGCAAAATGGGATCAATAATTTCATATCAAAATATGCATGTCACCATATGAGAAATCCAATACTTGCTCATGAATTGAAGAGCAAATTTTGAAATTGATTTCTTCAAATCTTGTCTAAAGTCTAGAGTAGGAGATTAGATCCATTAGCTTTGATTTGAATATTAAAAGTTCATTGTTTTTTTTTTTTTTGTTTTTGTTTATGAAGATGGGGTTCAGGAGATTTGGGATGGTGAATTGGTGATGGCAATAGGTGGGGTGAATTGGAGATTTGGGATGAAATATGAATGAGAGAGGCGGACATATTGATGAAAAGGATGAAAAGGGTCAGTATTATCCAAAATTTGCTTATAATGCTTTTAAAACAACATCCAACCCAAAGTTTATCTCAATTTTTTTAAAATTATTTTCATGATATATATACCAATATACACGTTATTACATGTATATATCATATTAACAATTTGTATTTTTAAATTAAACAATTCAATATAACAATGTCCTTTTTTGTCATTTTACATACGCAAACAGCTAGCCGCTAACCGCTATTTACCAAACACTTTTATACAAACTGCTAATCTAATCCGCTAGTCAAAACTGCTAATTCAATCAGCTAGTCAAAACTGCTAATTCAATCCGCTACAACTAACCGCTAACCGCTAATCACCAAATATGTCCAATATTTTTCATGAATTTTGCAATTAAAATTTTGAAACTGAAACACTTAACTTTTGAAATTCAAATGTTGACGGTTGAATAACGTCTGACAAACTCTGATTGAACCGTGACAACTGACAACACGGCCGTTTACACCATCAATTACCGTTTACAAACGGATGTCAAGTCCACATTTTCTATTAGAACTTTTCCTGCTTTCTCCTTTTATTTCCCTTTTTCTTTCCAATTTTACCCCCCGATTAACGCAACTGGTTAAGGCCTCTTCTCACGCAATTTGGTTCAACGCATTCCACAATCTTTTCCCTCAAGAATTCCGTAGAATCTTCATTTTCAACTCCAAAACCCCTCAATTTCCTATTGACCAACAAAAAAGCTGTCGATTATTGCACTATTTCCCTCCAAATTCATCCCCAAATTTGATTTTCACAATTCAGTTAGGGGTTTAGCTTCAAACTCCTGCCCTTAATTGTTTATCATGGAGACGAGCGATGAGGTAGCGGAAATCGGGAGCTTGGGGAAGGGATTACTATCGGCTGAGAGTATCGAAAATGGCGATAAGGTAGAGGAACAAGAAGATTCGACGGTGATTTACACGGCGTCGTTTGATGAAATGGAGGAGAATTTCGTCAAGTATCAAACAACACAATGGGTGTTGTATTCGTTGCTGTTGATATTGGCGTGGGGAATTGGGTTGTTGATGTTGCTGTATGTGCCTGTTCGAAGGTTCATTTTGCGCAAAGATATTCGGTCTCGAAAGCTTTATGTCACCCCTGATGCCATTGTTTACAAAGTAAGTCTCTTAATTATTTCGACGAAGTTCGATTTAACATCACGAATTGAGGAATAAATGTTTATGTGCTGATAATTAATTTTTGGTTAGATGTAATTGAGGAAGCATATAAATTTTTGTGTGTTGTTCTTGAGAATTGACTGTTCAATGAAACATACTCTGAGTACAAGAAGATTTTGTTAGGCTTTTGGGTTCATTGTACTCAATTTTGCTGAGCTCTCATTGTTGCTAAACTGTTGTTGAAAGAAGTGATGTAGACGGAATTCGATTTAACATTACAAATTGAGGAACAAATGTTTACGTGCTGGTAATTTATTTTTGGTTAGTTGTTAGTGAGGAAGCATATGAAATTTTGTGTCTTGTTCTTGAGAAATGACTGTTCAATGAAACATACTCGAGTACAAGAAGATTTGGTTAGGCTTTTGTGTTCATTGTACTTAATTGTGTTGATTTACTCATTGTTTCTAAAATGTCGTTGAAATTATGTTCTTGTGATAGCTCCCTCACTTAGTACTCATGCTTATAGAGTACCCTCAACGTCTCTTGTTCACAATTACATTCTTTCTTCGCACTAGTCCGAGTACAAGCCCCAATAATGACTTAGTTTAGGAAGTCATTCTTACCTAAGAAAGAAAGTATGACATGTTGACAATGGTTTTGGAGGTGATTGTGAACAATGAACATCATATCTTCATTTCAAACTCCCTGGTAAACTAACTATTGCACCGAGCATAATCTTTTTCAACAAAACATGATGCATGCCTTTTATATTCGATGTACCTCCTTTAAATGCAATTTCAACCAATCACTTTCTTGCCTTTTTGAAGGTCCTACAACTTCTAGGTTTCATATATTGGTCAATGCAATATCATTTTTTATTGCTAAATGTAAATATTAGTTTTGCTGCCACTTCTATATGTAGCTATCTTTGAAAATAGCAAACCAGAAGCTTAAAGTTGTTAGTTTGTTATTCATGAATCATATGATCTAAAATTTCCCCAGTGATTTTGAGTTTTGTACTCTTTGGGGAGACAGTGAAGGAGATTGAGTTTGCAAATTCAACCCTTAAGTAGCTTTTCTGGTGTTTTTTTTGGAGGACTAGGTGTCTAGATATGAATTTGTACTGGACAGTGGACACCCCTCTTTGCATATTTGAATTACTGAATCAGAAGTAGTTTTGCTGACCATTAGAATCATTTTCTAAGTCACAAATTTGAGGTTTGCTTGCTGTCACAAAGAAAAAGACGTAAATAAATAATCAGCCGACCCTATATAGTGCATGATAAACACTATGTTATATGCTCTATTTTTGTCAAAACAAAGAGTAATTTTGAAGCAAATCTGATGTTTATATGTGTTTGTGGTTTAAAATTTTAAATACTCTATTTTAGTCAGATATATAAAAATAATAGTAAAGAAAGCTGTAATTTTAAAAATCACCTTGAGCTTGCGCCTTACTCTTTGATGAGGCACGCACCTTACGCAGTTACGCTTGCGCCTTACACTTGGGTTTTAGGACTCTTATTGCTTTGGTGCGCCTCGTGCTTTTTTATACATTGGTTTGTTGAGTTATATTAGTTATGATGGTAGATTATTCTCTTGTTCTCTGTAGTGTTTAGGCTTCATTATGCTATGTTGTCGAAGTGAGTTTTAAATGAATTGAACTTAGGATTTCGTTAGGAGATGTTACGATGCATGAAGAGCCACCTCTTGGTGCATTTAAAGCTGTTTGGACAAAATTGGAACTCAGAGAAAATGTGAACTAGTGGTTAACCAACATAATTCTAGATCCAAAGAAACATTGGAGATTCTTAAACGGAATTAAAGGCCATAACTAGATAATTTTCATTGAGCCTCTGATGCGTAGAAGAAACTTGTTAAAACAATTGGTGGAGTTTGAAACTATCCTTTACTTTTCTTCAGAGTAATATAGTTGGTGACTCCAATTAAAAGCTATGGAGACACCATGCACTCATGCAGGATCAACAAGTAGTGCACACGTTTTTATTGTATGTTATTAATGCCCTAGGATTGAGCATTTCATGGTCTGTTGGTATAGAAGAATCAAAAGACTTTAAATTTTTAAGTTTATGGATTCACTTACGGATGATTTAGTGTCATTTTTTAAGCAGGCTTATGGAAAATTGGAAAGGACTTATGGAAAGACAGAGTGGCTACTTATTGAGATTTAATTCAAGCCCTTCATGAAAATTTGTCAAAAAAAAGGAAGGTATTCAGCGGCAAGTTACACTTCAATATAATCTCATTAAGAACAATTACTGAGATAGCAAGCAAAAAATGGATAGGGGTAAGGGCCTTCCAGGTAGCTTAGGGCTTTTGGCTGAAGTATTCACCCAGCTAGACATCCTTAACCGCTTCCCTTCAAGATCAGTTCGTAATAAGGCACCACATAAAGCATGGAGTAGAAGAAATCTGTTCAGCAACTTGAAGTATTTGGCCGTGTTGTATATGTGTTCCGTGAATCTGGAAGTAAGGAGATATTTGATGAAAAAGTAGAAAAATGTGAATGTTGGTTACAATTAATAGTCCAAACTCTACAAATATCTCAATCTGTTAAAGGAAAGTAAATTGTGCGGTTTGTGCCTAGGGATGTCATTTAATTATTTAAACCACGAATGTTCTTTTTTAAATTCACAAGTACTGTAACTTTTAGTACATGTACTTATTATGGATTATCATTGTTTACGAGCTACTGATAATCCTAAACCTAGTATCTTCATTTTCTGTTGTTGATCTTTCTAGTTCTAACGAGGTCATGTTTCCTACTTACCTCTAGTTTTTGTAGATGCCTTTGATATTTGGCTGATTGCAATCAAATAATGTGTTGTTGCTCCGACTAGCTTTTATTTTTCTATGCTTTGGCATGGCATGAAGTGAAACTCGTTCGTATATACCGCACTAGTAATCTAGTATGATAGAAGTAGAATGTTGAATGCCATAGTAAATATCTCCTCCTGATACCTGGAGTGAAAAGTGGGATTAGAATTTAGAAATTATTTAATCATAGAATTATTAGTTGATTAGCAAACAATTTCATATAGTTCATAGATCATGAAATTTCACATTTTAAAGATTGTGTTCATAAGTTTCATTCTTTTAGTGCAGGTCACAAGGCCAGTACCATTCCCTTGTTTCGGTGTACTGAAAAAGGAGAAATATGTGTTATTACCCTCGGTAGCAGATATCGTGATTGAGCAAGGTACAAGGATTTCCAATATGGTTTGATGAGTTGTAAACTGCTTTCATTACCCTCATTTTCGATATTTTCTTTTGCAATTTTTCTTGCTTATGAGAAAGGCTTTTGTATTCCCTTGATCCCTTTCTGCTACCGAGGGAAGCGAGAATGCAATTTTTCTTGGACATGCGTATGTTAGATAAAAATAGGATTTGTAGTAACGTAGTCTTAAACACTTAGTCTGTTCTCTTTTAGTTGATCTCTTGGGAAAATAGTGAGCTGAACTTTAACTCATGAGGTTGACTCAACTTATCAAAGCTCAAGAGGTTGGATGAGAGGGGCCAAGGGTATTGATTGATGTAGGACATATGTCTGCACCCTATCACAGTATTGGTAAATTACTTCGATGCATTGGTTTCGAGTGATTTAATGGCAATCCAAGTAGAATGAAGTATGAACTAGCTTGTCATTGAAATAACTTTCCAAATTACCAAAGGAATAAAACTTAGACGGTTACTTTCAGTATCTTTTAGACAAATTGTCGTGATCATTAGGGTCGAGTGGACTCATTTGAAATCTATTGTATTGCGTTATGGGTAAATGATGCTAGCTTTGATAGGAAATCGGAAAAGGATAGAAGTTACTTTACTGATTTGTCCATGTACTGGGTTCTGTTGTCGGAAGTGAATGAATTATTTTAATAAGTCTCTGTGTTGTGGTTCTTTAAGAGTGAGAAAAACTTACGAATTATTTTCAGTTTGGTGCTATTCTATGGGCTGCCGGTACCGTCTTTGGTTTTTCTAACCCGTGAATTACATGAAACTTTTTCCATAAAAGGAATCTTAGTCCCCTTTTAATTATTCGATCTTCAACCTTTTTTTTTCAAAATGATTTTAGTGATATTCTCCATGTTCAAGGAAAACCGGAAAAGGGAGGGTAATTAGATGAGATGAACTGTTACATAATTCATATACCTTGGCTTGAAGTTCTTGACTTTAAGGGAACTCACAACTTTAAGAAATAAGTTCCAGGATATGGAACTTTAGAAGGAAGGGACGATCTATTTTAGCGATCTGATCTTTGAAGTATGGAGCCTGTAGTCCTGTATGTAGAATAGGAGCTTGGACAATTAGGGCTCTGTGCTAAACTGCTAATGATCCTTTTTTGGTTTGAGCGAGGAATCGAGGATACTATTTCTCTCCTTTTATTGTTTACTCAGGGGTGCATGTATTTAGGAGAAATAGAAGATGATTACTTGGGGAGGAGATAGGGTTACAAAGAAGGTGTCGGCTGAAAGCTTGGAAGGCTCTTGGTGGATTGAGAGAAGTTGATGTTGGTGTCACATTAAAAGTTAACTAATGTTTACAGTTTTTGAAAGATTTCCATATGTATACTTTTAGGTATGCCGTAATGTTATCAATTATCCTTCTCCTTAAATTTGAAAATTGATTTAATTTGTCTTATTTTAATTTTTATAGATACATTAGCTTAATTATCAGTTTATCACTTTAATAATAGAAATGATGATTTGATTTCTATAAGTCAACCCTTCCTACCAATAGTCCGAATTTGAACACGAAGAATTGAAGTTTAAATATTTTTTAAAATTAAACTTTGAATACAAAAGAAGCCTTTGAAAATATCATTTAGATTGACAAACAATTTATCGTCCTTTTCTTTGAAAATACAAAGTAAACTATCGCGATAAGTGATAAATTAAAAGAATCATTAAACACTACGGAGTATTATATTATGCTTATAAATTTGATTACAGAGTACTAACTTAATTTTAATCTAAATTGTGTAAAAAAGACTTGGAAATTAAAAATATTCTGAACGGTTTATTTAATCAAATGTTAAATAAAAGGAATTGTCTGGTAATGTGTATTAAAGGAATTTCTTATCATAGAAACAATTTAATAACAACTGGAAGCAAACCCTTCGATCCTAAGCAAAAAAGTTAAGTATGAATTATGATCCTCAATACCTTTGTACTACGTATGTTCCTTGAAGATTGTTTTATTTTACACCGTATTTACAATACGTTTGTATATTTTTTTTTATTTTCCAATTTTATTATAGATGTTTAATTTTTTTATAAAATAGAATATTCAATGTCAAGACTAATAGAATTTCAATATTAAAGTATCCAATAATATTCCACTATCTCAAGTTACCCATGTGTTATTTTTTAATTTTTTTTGTTATGATGATTTGGAGAGGTTTAAGGTAAATCCAGTTTTTGATGGGTTTCCTGCTTTCGTATCATATGTTATCTAAAGTCTTTCCTACACTTTCAATTGGCTTATTTTGGGGGACAGTCTAGGAAAATTCCTTTTGAGGCGCAGTTGTCGAGGATGTGATTAAGAGTTTAGAAGGAAGAGAAGCTATATCTTTCTGAGGATGACTTATTTTCTATCTCTAATTCTCTAGTATTCATATGTACTTGACTAATTGTTGAATGTTTCCTTTTTAAAATTTCCGGTAGTTAACTAAAATGTGGTAGGTGAAGAGGAATTTCTTCTTTTTTAGGGTGGAAGAGAAGAAAATAAATCATCTAGTAAGTTGGGATTCTTTGGAGAGCATTTGTATGAGGTAGGTTTGTTTTGGTAGCTTTTATGATACGAAGTATTATCTTTGCTGGAATAATGACTTTGGTGATTTCTACGAGACCTTGGGTCTCCGTAAATACAGTGCAGAGTAGTAGATGTGTTATTGAAAAATTGAAATGCTAGTGGAGGCTCACATTTCCAACTAAAGCCCAGGAAAGTCTATCTCACAAGATCTTTCAATCTTTTCTACCATCATCAAGTGAAAGTTAGGTAATGGGACTGTTTCACTTTTAGAAGGGAAGTCTAACACCCTTTTTATATGTTGTATTTGAACCTCTTATCGTTCTTCGTCTATTCATCTTGCACCTGCTTTTTCTTTTTTGAGGGTTGGTGTGAGTTATTCTTCTTTGAACAGCCGCTTTAGGATGAATATGGACATGTTTGAGTTTGTTTCCTCGACAGGCAGATTGATTCTTCTGGAGTTTCACTTGTCATTCTTTCCATGAGAAAATACTAAAACTGCAGCCTTTTTTAATTCTTAATTGTATTTGAAAGGCCTAGTTTCACAAATGAGAGACAATATGTCCCCTGGGAGAACTCAATGTTGGCGAGGAATTGCTGCTTCTGTGGTAGATTTCCCCCCCTTTGTCCTTTTATTTTACGGATATTTCATGAAATACCCCCGAGTTTTGCCTTAATTCACCAAATGCCCATCAAGTTCCAATAATTCACCAAATACCCCTCACAAATGACTTAATACCCCAGATACCCCTCCATGATGTCATCATCCTTATAATCAACCAATTACGATCTAATTACTCACTTAATCCTTAATTAACCCCCTAATCCCTAATTACCCACCCATTAACCCACCCATACCAATTAACCCACCCATTTCTTTTTCTTTTCTCAAATCCCTTCCTTGTTCCATTAACCCACCCCCCACCTCAAGGATTTCCATGGCAGCCCCCCTTCTTAACTCTCTCTCCTACTCCATTACCACCACCTTTCTTCTTCCCTGACCTTCCCAGATCTTTCTCGCTAATTAAACGACGCCAATCTCCTCTCACTCTCCATTTTTTTATTTAGTTTTTCCCTAAATAATTCATTTCCCATAGTTTTCAATTTGACCAGCTCGATTAATCCAGCTGATATTTGCAAAATCTGGAGTTTGCTTTTTGATTTAATAATTTATTTGCCTTGTTTTGTGAACTGGGGTTCTTTGATTTAATCATTTATTTGCTTTTTGATCTAATTTACTAATATCCCCAGAAACCCTTATTTTGGATTTGTGATTTTTTGAGAATTGGTGGCACAATTTGATGCAAAGCTCCGTTCTTCTTTCTGGTAATTGGTGGCTCAATTGGATCTTGATGGAACTGCAGTAAATATGAGCTATATGCCGAGTTTTGATTGAGGTGTAGTTGTGGTGGCGGAAATGGAGTAAGAGAGAGAGTGAAGAAGGGGGGCTGCCATGGAAATCCTTGAGGTGGGTGGTGGGTTAATAGAAGAAGAAAGGGATGTGAGAAAAGAAAAAGAAATGGGTGGGTTAATGGTTATGGGTGGGTAATTAGAGATTAGGGGGTTAATTAAGGATTAAGTGAGTAATTAGATCGTAATTGGTTGATCATAAGGATGATGACGTCATGGAGGGGTATTTGGGGTATTAAGTCATTTGTGGGGGGTATTTGGTGAATTATTGGAACTTGATGGGCATTTGGTGAATTAAGGCAAAACTCGGGGGTATTTCATGAAATATCCGTTTATTTTATAGGCCCTTTTCTTTTTCACTTGATATTGTCATCTATAGTGCATTGCTTCCCCCACCAAGGTTGCTACTACTACTTGCTATGCAGTTTTCCTAATTTTCTTTTGCCGCACAGCCTTGCTCCTTTTGGTGAGAGAGTTGTCAACAATTGGCTCTAGATCCAGAATGCTGTTTTGTGAAGTTGTGATTGATGTAAATCTGACAACTTGTTCTTTTTTCCTATGTTTTGTCATTGTTTTCAAATAATTGTTTACTATCCTTCTTCGCTAAGATTTAGATTGCTTCTTTTGGTGAGATAGGTGTCCACAATTGGCTCTAGATCCGGAATGCTATTTTGTGAAGTTGTGAACTTGTGATTGATGTTAATCTGACAACATCTTCCTTTTTCCTAAGTTATGTCATTTTTTTCAAATCTTTGTTTACTATCCTTCTTTGCTAGGATTTAGATGGATTAAATTACAAAGGCTCGTAGAATTGTTTGAGCCTCTTTCTTCTTGTGGAGCAGCAGACATTCTGGAGCATGAGTCAGTGGTAAACTTACTTTCTAACACTCTAAGGTGTCAGGTTGCATACATCCAAAATCCAATTCCCTTGACACGGACAGGAATCTGTTTGGAGGCATTGAAATAGTGTTTCTGTCATGATTCATTTACGAGGATTTAAGAGTTGTTAGCAAACATCCCAAAATTAGTTTATACGATTAAAATTTGGTTTGATTGTTATTAACCTTTGGCCACCTTAGGAAAATAATATTGCTTTGCTCAACTTAGTTTGATATATGTGAAAGGATTGGTCCCTTTTATATTTTTATCTTTTTTTGGTGGTTCTGCATCTATATTCTTGTCTCATTTAAATTCTTGCCTGATGAAATCAGGGTACTTGCAGTCCTTTTTTGGTGTTTACTCTGTCCGAATTGAAAACGCTGGTGTGAGAAGACCGTCAAGTGATGATCTTCAGATTCAAGGTATTACAAATCCCAGTGCCTTCCGAAAGGTGAATGTTGTCCCAGTTAATACTAAGCTCAATAGTTGATTTCCTTTAGTCTAATCAATACATTTTTCCAGGCTGTTTTAAGTCACCTTTCAAATCTGAGGACCGAGGCTTTCTCTAGACAAGTAGCTGCAATTAGAGATGCTCCAACTTTGATGGGTGGCCATCCACAAATTTCTGAGGTATTAATGTCAAAATGATGATGTGTGAACTATGCTTACTCGCACTTTGCAAAGCTCTGGTCTATTGCTCCCTTATTGTCCTTGGAGATTAACAAATTTAGAAATTTTAACTCTAGGAATGCTTCAAGTGAAGTTATAAATTGAGGGGTCACTGGTTAACTTTTCTGATGTAGGATTGGCTTGTAAAGAAAATTAGTTTCTAGGGTGACATAAAAAACACCCACCGACAACCCCAGAAACCGACCCCCAAACCACAAATCCCTGTCCCTAAACCACTTCCTTTCTTTTAACACTGCGTCCCCATCTCTCTTACTTCCTATTTCAGGTGCTGTTGAGGTCTGTTTGAAATTTTTATTTATTATATAAAATAATGTTTTTAAAATAGTGGTTGGTTTATTTTAAAATTTTTATGTTATGTCAATATCTTTCATCTAAACTCTTTGTAATAGGTCATGTTATTTTTACATTAAACATTTTCCTCACTACTTCACTAGACTTTTGGATCCACCATCGAGCTTGATACCCAGTCCAACTCTGCAGTCACAGAATGAAAGCCCAACCAAAGTTATGGGAGTTCTGGCTCCTTCGAATGGTTCTATGACTGCTTCCCATAATTCCATAAAGGTTTATGTTCCAGAATCTAGACTTCAGGTTTGCAAATTGCAATTTCTATGTAATTAGGTATATACAACATTGGATGGAAGGTGGTTGGTCATTGCTCCATCCTCTTAGCAATTTTGTTTTGTTTAATTTCATCTCAAAGTACTCAACTAAGTATATATGATGTTTATTTTTAGGATTTCACAGTTTCTAGAAGATTTGCAACATGTCGAGCCTTAGCCTCTAGTTAAGCCTTTACAGTATATTTTTTTTACTTGGATTTTCTAGAGAGGATCAGCATTTTTTTGTTTTGTTTTCGGAGAACAAGTTATGGTAATTCATAGCACTTTCCCCTTCACAATGTTGCCTTTCCCAACTATCTAATTTCAACCGTAACAAATCCAGAAATTGGTTTTCTAAATCTGGTTGCAGATGTCTCCTTCAACTTGTTTCAAATATGGCGATATCCTAGGATAGAAGGTGGTCGGTCACTGCTTTGTCCCTGTTTTTAGGAACTTCTATACATTACCTATGATTAAACCTTTGTTTGGGACCTCGCTATTATTTTAACTTTTTAAGCCATTTAATGATCTATTTCTATATAAGTTACTTCCCTGTTTTCTTATAATCCCCTACCTTTCTGCATGTTTTGAGTTTAGAAAATTTTATTTCTGGAACTGGTTGCAGATGTCTCCTTCAAAATTCGTTAAACATGATGCTATTCCACCTGATGAATTGGTACTTCTACAAAAGCTAGAGGAGGTTGGGAGTTCTATCACGGTAGGATATATGAGGACTTTTCTTGTTTTTGAATTGAACTCGTTGGCATGATTTTGATTGCCCAAATGGGTGTTTCTGTTTGCTGTTTAATCAGAGAGTTCAGAAGTTGATCGAGGAACAACATTCTCAAGCAGAACCTGTAGATTGAGCCATTAAGGTAAGATGATCACTTTAATTGGAAACTAGATTTGACATTGAGTACTACCATGTTCTTGAGCTGAAGTTAGTATTTAGTATCTCCATTTTCAGGAAAGTAATGTCCTTGTATCCCTAGTATTCTGTCTTTCAATTAAAATTCATGTTGAATTTACTGGAAATTGACAACCTACTTGTTTCATGTTGGGTTGCTGAAAAATGGTTTCTGTTTTCTTCTTCAGAATCTTGGGAGAACACCAGCAGTTCGGAACTTGCTGTACAGAACAAGGTGCAAATCAGTCTTCTTGTATCAGTTTCATCTTTTTTCCTTCCCTTTCCACCCTTTATTTGGTACTGGGGAATAGAGTAGGTGAAGAAAGGTGACAACTGTTATGGTCATTCTGCTGAGTACATTAGTTTGTGTATTCTGATTATGTCCGATTTTCTAACATTATAAAATGATATATTACCTGCAAAAGAAACAAACAGTGACTGAGACTAAGATCATATACTTCTTCGTACATTCTTTTTCAGTTTTTCTTGCAAAATACCAAAGTTCCTCTTTTGCTAACTTAAGTTTTGACTGGTTATGTTTTAGCCTTTTCTATGATCTACGAAGTATGTACTTAATTTAGGGGGGAAATACAGAAAGTTGTTGGCTTGTTGGTGAACATCTGTACTTTAACTCCAAAATTTACCAGTTGTAGGAAGTTTGACAATTATATACTAGTATGCTTTTGTAAGAGCATTTATACAGACCAGGAAAGGATAATTGTATAACCTGTGATACTAGGACTTGCCAGATAACCCTGTTGTACCCAACTACGAGTACGGCATATGGTATACATTGAAAAGTGAACTCATATCTCTTTGTTGCTAGAATGGTCCGACTTTTCCAAATTTAGGATTTACATTTAAAAGCCTGTCAAATATTGTGAAATCTCGTATCATTCTCATTAATAACACACGTATATATAGTACAACTCAGTTACCTAAACCCTAGGTACACATTAGGTAACTTACCATAGTTAGGACTCTACAGAATATTCACAGAATAATATCTAATATCTTAACATATCTTAACATCCCCCTCAAAGAGGAGCATGTAGATCTCGAATGCCCATCTTGTTCAAAAAAAACTCAAATTGCGCCTTCCCCAACGCTTTGGTGAAGATATCTGCTAACTGAACCTTCGTCGACACGTACGACGGACTGATGATCCCTTCCTTGATTGCATCTCGAATGAAATGACAATCTGACTCGATGTGTTTTGTCCTTTCATGGAACACCGGATTCTGTGCAATATGTAACGCAGACTGACTGTCGCAATACATCCTCATGCCTTGGTCGTGTGTCACCCCCAAGTCGCGTAGTAGTTGTTTCAACCACTTCAACTCACACGTCAGAGCTGCCATCGATCGATATTCTGCCTCAGCAGACGATCGAGAAACAGTATGCTGTTTCTTGGTCTTCCAAGAAACTGGCGACATACCAAGTGACACAAACCATCCAGTCACCGACCGACGCGTCATTGGACACCCTGCCCAATCCGAGTCGCACCACCCCTCCAACTGCAACGCACTGTCCGACCGAAGTAGTATACCTTGACCCGGACACTTCTTCAAATATCTCACTACTCGCAAAGCTGCTTCCCAATGTGCCTCCTTTGGTGCTTGCATAAATTGAGATAGGACATGTACAGAGTAGGCAACGTCTGGTCGCGTGACAGCCAAATAAACCAGACGTCCGATCAGACGCCTATACTGCTCACCGTCCGACAGGTCTGGCCCGTCTGCCAATGCCAACCTATGATTCTGTTCCATGGGAAAGTCCACAGGCTTTTCTCCCAACAATCCGGCCTCGGAGATGATGTCGAGGGCATATTTTCTCTGACATACATAGAACCCTTGACTACTTCGTGCCACCTCTAACCCAAGGAAGTACTTCAGAGCCCCGAGGTCTTTCATTTTAAAACACTCCTTCAAGTATGCCTTAAAACTCTCAAGCGCAAACTTGTTATTGCCTGCGATAATCATGTCGTCCACATAAATGAGCACACTCAGCTGCAACGTACCTTTAGACAGAGTAAAGAGAGAATAATCGGACAGCGACTGTCGAAATCCATAGTGCGTCAATGCCGTCGACAACTTCTGGAACCAACATCTAGGTGCTTGTTTCAACCCATACAACGACTTTCTCATTCGACACACTTTGTCAAAGTGATTCTTCTGGAATCCAGGAGGAATCTTCATATAGATCTCTTCCTCCAAGTCACCGTGCAAGAACGCATTGTGGACGTCCATCTGATGCACGTCCCACTGTTTGACAGCTGCGACAGCTAGGAAAGTTCGAATTGTCGCCATCTTCGCGACGGGAGCAAATGTCTCATTATAATCCAACCCTTCCTCCTGATGATTCCCTAAACATACCAATCGAGCCTTCAGTCTCAACAAATTCCCATCCTCATCACGCTTCTCAGTATACACCCATTTACTCCCCAGTGCTTTCTTCCCTTCCGGTAAATTTTCCAACGTCCATGTCCCCTGTTCCTCCAACGCGTCGATTTCAGCAGCCATTGCCTGACGCCACCCCTCATGCTGCATCGCTTGTTTAAAACTCTTAGGAACTTGCCCTTCTTGCAATGCTGCTATATAATGCCTGTGCTTTGACGAAAAACGCTCATAATTAACAAAATATGTGATAGGATAAGGAGTACCTGAGAGTGATGACGCCGTAGGTGTTTTGTCGGAAGTACTATATTTTTCCCGTATTGTATGTATCACACAGTCTTTCAGCTTTGTCGACGGAAACTTCGCACGCTTCCCCCTTCCTAACTCCGTATCCTCCACACACTGCCTTGTCTCACTCTCGTCACTACCCGTCGTCTCCTCTACACCTGTCTGTGAGGAGACGACGTCTGAATCCACTCGACTAGGAGTTTCATGTTGTTGTTCCTCCCTCCCAGGCGACGACACTCCCCTGTCGTCGCCACTGGTCAATGACACCCCCTCATCAGCTCCCGGATGCGACAATACTCCCTCAGTATCACCTGTAGGCGGCGACACCCCAGCAGTATCACCTGCACGCGACGACACGGTCTCAGGACCCGTAGTCCCACTCTCATCCAAACTCCAATGGTCAAGCCCCCCATGACCATCATGCACCAGTGGCAACACATCCGATTCATCTACAAAAGGAAACGTCCCTTCATGAAACTTGACATCCCGTGAGACGAAGAACTCATGTGTCTCTAGATCATAGAGTTGCCATCCCTTCCTGCCAAACGGATAACCCAAAAACACACATCGGCGACTCCGAGACTCAAACTTATCCCCTTTACACCGGAGATTATATGCATAACACAGACACCCAAACACGCGGATAGGCACATACGATGGTGGTTTACCAAACAACATCTCATAAGGTGTTTTATTGTCAAGGATCGGGGTAGGTGTACGGTTTATCAAGTAACAGGCGGCCAAAATACATTCCCCCCAAAATTTTATTGGAAGATTTCCTTGAAAACGTAACGCCCTCCCAACATTCAAAATATGTTGGTGTTTTCTCTCGACTCTCCCATTTTGTTGAGGCGTCCCAACACACGACGACTCAAACAGAATCCCATGTTGACGAAAATAATTTTGTAAGCAATTGAATTCAGTACCATTATCACTGCGTACTACTCGAAGGGATCTATTAAACTGACACTTAATCATGGCAACAAAATTAAGAAATGTCGATGCAACTTCCATTTTATTACTCAGTAAATAAATCCACACACCTCTAGAATAATCGTCAACAATGGTAAAAAAATACTTTGCCCCACAAGACGAGGGAGTCTTGTAGGGTCCCCATAAATCAAGATGAACCAATTCAAATGTGCGACTAGCACGACTAACACTAACTGGAAAACTCTCCCTACATTGTCTCGCCCGCGGACATACATCACAAATTGTTTTATTCTTCCTAATCTTATGACTCACTTGAGGAAGTAACTGCAACACTTTTTCCGACGGATGCCCCATTCGTTGATGCCACAAGTCGACCACACACTCCACTGCTAGCACACGAACCTTTGGAGCCCCACGGAAAAAATATAGTCCTTCCTGTCGATCACCTACGCCAATCACCATCCTCGTCGAGCGGTCCTGAAGAACACACATTTTGTTAGTAAATTGAGCAGCACAATGTAATTCGTCACTTAATTGAGTTACAGAAATTAAATTGCAGTTCAATTTTGGCACAAATAGAACATTATCAAGCACGAAACCATCCTCCAAGACCACCGAACCATATTGGTTTGAATTTGCAGGTTGACCGTTCGGCAACACAACCTGTTGATTTCTTGATGTCTTGATATTTCTCAGGATTGAAATATCACCCGTCACATGACGTGATGCCCCACTGTCAACAATCCATCGTAAATCAAGATTACCTTGCAACTTGTTTGAAGGTCGTGACAAGATGTCAACTATTTGCTGGACTTGCTCCTTCGTCACCCCAACAAGCTCATGATTGGTTGTCGTCACTGCACCCTGCGATCCGTCTCCACTCGTCACAGTGGTTGTCGCCCCTCCTGTGGCATTGCTCACGGCATTGGCACGAGCGACACCACTGGTCGACGACGCTGCCCCACGAGCTACTCTGCCTCCTCTAATCGACGTCCTGCCTCCTCGACCAGGCCCTCGTCCACCTCGTTTCTTCTCATCCCACCATTCAGGAAATCCAATCAGCTGATAACAAGTTTCTTCCTCATGACCCTCACGATTGCAATGACCACAAAATCTGCCACTGACATCTCCCGACCTCGACCGAGCCTTAGTCTCGACCTTGAACGCCATGACACTCTCCGGACCTCTCGCAGCCTTGGCGCGCATGGTCTCGGTATTCATAACCGTCTGGTACGCCTCGTCGAGTCCTGGCAACGGCGATCGTGCTAACAGTTGTGCACGAATGGCTTCATAGTAATCATCCAGGCCAATTAGGAAATAGTGCAGACGATCTTCATCGTGAATGTCCCCCACCTGCTTCGCTATATTACACGTACAACCCGCACATACACACCTGGGAACTCGTGCATACTGTACGTACTCCTTCCATACCTTCGACAAGCGGTCATAGTACTCCATGACGCCCTCAGACGTGCCCTGCTTGCAACCACTCAGAGCCATCTTAATATGGCAGACCCTGGTGCCCGACACGACGCAGTACCGCGTCCTCAAATGACTCCACAACTCGTGAGCAATATCAAAGTCCTCCAGATTCGAACGCAAACTCTCGTCAATGGTGTTTGTGATCCAAGACACCACCATCGAATTGACCGCAATCCAATGTTTCATCTTCGTCTCGTCCATAATGGGTTCCTTCACAGAACCGTCAAGAAATCCAAATTTGAATTTTGAAATCATCGAGCGACGAACGGCTTTGGCCCATTCATCGTAGTTCGATGCTCCTCTTAGTTTCACAGGGGTCATAACAATACCGGGGCCGTCGCCTGACCCGAGATAGTAGTCTAGGTCGACGGCGGCGGCGATGACCTTTGGTGGTGCCTCCTCATCGGAACTCATGGTGATACTTAAGGAATTGTTAACTCCTGATCTCAATACTCAACAAGCGAAGAAAGTCGCTGTTCTCAATACTCGGCTACACTCTCTCAAATTTCTTGCGGAAAAAAAAAATCTAGGGTTTTTAACCTAGGCTCATGATACCATGTCAAATATTGTGTAATCTCGTATCATTCTCATTAATAACACACGTATATATGGTACAACTCAGTTACCTAAACCCTAGGTACACATTAGGTAACTTACCATAGTTAGGACTCTACAGAATATTCACAGAATAATATCTAATATCTTAACATATCTTAACAAAGCCCTAGTTTAAAACCAGAGTGGCCTAGCAAGCTAGAACTAACAACAGAATCTTCAGGGATCGCAATTGTAAAGATGGATGTTGAGACTTTAGAGATGAGAAAGATATGACACACAAGAACAAGAAGAGTGGTTATAGGTATAACTTATAAGTTGGAACCATAGATAAAAAATGCGGTGTCATGGTCGCGGGATCGGTCGCGGAGTCTCGGTAATGGAAATGATGCGTTAGTCGCGGACCGTGTCGCGGTTGTCGCGTAGGAATTTGAAATTTAAAAAGAAGCCCCATGTCAGCCCCATTCACTACCTACCCTAGTCCCCCTCCCCTAAACCGTACACGTGACATAATTAAAATGAATTTCTTTGTCTACTTTCTCTTTCCTCTACCCTATTTCAATGGAGTTTCTCCATTTCTTTCCTTTTTCCCTTTCTTTTTGTCGAAAACATGGGGAATTCGGCTGAAAACCGAGTAGATGTGAGGTTTATAACGTTTAATGCGGACAAAATTTGTTCGGATCGGTTGAACCGGCCGAGATCTCGCCGTTTTCAAAAACACCTTTAAAACTCGGGATATCTCATATCGCCAGCCTCCAAAACCTTGTTAACTCGGGCGATACGAGTTAACTCGGGCTAGTTTTTACACCATGGTTGGAACTGGTCAAAAGAGTCAAGAAAGAGGAGGCTTTATATGTATATATATAATATCTTGGAAAATATTTCTCCACCGTACAAGACAGAAGGGGATTAAGTAAACAAAGTAGTTCAATCTTCAACTTTAGATTTTCTACCTTTTTCTTTGTATTTGTTACTCTTCATTTGTCCCAGATCTTGGTTTATCTTTACTGCTTCAATCTGGTTCTTGTTTTCCTAAATTTTTTAAGTGATAGTTTTGTCGTCGTTTTTTTTATTTATTAATCTGCTTCCAAACAATCAGTTGCATTAATCAATAGTTCTGTTTAATGGTCGAATTTTCGCTGATCTTCCTTCGAAAACTATATCTCCAATGGTCAGAACTATATCTGAAGTGACTTGATACCTGTGGTGTACAAATGTATGCGTAGACACCTACTTTTGTCCCCATTCCCGAAAGGGAAGGTTCGATGATGAAAACATAAATCTCCACTTGACAACGCATCTCCTATAAAATAACGAATCTCAATCACCCTTCTCGTTTCACCCGAAACCTGCTATTTATAGAAACCTGCTATTTATGGAAACCTGCTAAAAATAGTAACTGCCGTAAAGGGTAGCTTCTAAAAGTGGCAAGTCATAAAAGATAGAAACCTGTCAGAATTAGGTGTTGCACTCCAACATAAATCCTAAATGAGATAGAAAACTGCGAGAATCCTATTCCTAATATGATTCGGAAATAAGAGTTACGTATTAATTAAAATCTTAACGAGCCTAGAGTTCGTAACGGGCCCAGACGCATTCCGTCATGAAATTGATACGCACTAAAAGAGTCGATTAAGTCTCAAACACTACGGATTTCAGGAATCCGAATCTGACTAAGAAAACAGTCCAGACCCTATTTTCAACGCCTGACTCTGGGCGCCGAAATCTTCGGCGCACAGGCCTGGGCGCCGAAATCTTCGGCGCACAGGCCTGGGCGCTGGAATAACCTGGGTACGTGTTTTTTCCTAATTCTTTGTGGATTAGAGCTCTGCAATTCTATCTTTCCACAAACTCTTTTCTATAAATATAGCCCAAGTTCGACGTGAAATAACAACACACAATTCATATCCTGAGTATTGACTCCGACCCCTAGCCTAAGCCTCACGCTGCGAAATTGGTCACGCGTTCTGTCGCAATCGATCCATAAATCGAACAGAACGTATCCTGTCCCATAATTTGAGATTCGTTAAATAAAAAGGAGAAATAACAAAGTCAAAGTGGTTAGTTTTCTGAGAACCGTGACGCATCTCTCAAGGGTGCGTCGTAATGTGTCCCTTTTCGATGATTTAATTGCTTTCCTCGCCCTTTTTATGAAGTGTTAAACTAACTAAATCTGATTGTTCTACCACGCCTAACAAATATAATATTTTTGGGAAACCGGATTATCATGCTAGGTCCCTTAATGCTATTTAAATCAGATAATCGCGATCGATCTAGTATTATATGTTGCATATTGCTAAAATCAACTCAGATTAGTTTAATAGTTAACGCATGTCCCTTCAATTATTTATGCTGAGCTAGTAAGGATATCCTGCCTCTGGAGTTATCGAAGAGAGAGTACTCCTCTCGGTAGTTACAGTCCCCCGAACCCTCAATCTCTACCCTGCGGGTGTACGTTGAGCGATCCCCACCACCAGGGATCACAAGGGAACCTACGGCCGTCGTGGTCAAACATAATTGCACTCCCTTTATGTCACGATAACCGGGTTTTGTCAGTTTTTCTCATTGTCGTTAAAAACTGAATGGCGACTCCTATATTACTAGTCAATTGGGTGTAAACTCACAGGAAATCCAATTACACTTGATTGAATAAAAAGAATCGTCACACCCACGAGGGACGAGGTCACGCATAGCCTCGTGCTTTTTCGACCCCCTCACAGTGGCGACTCCGCTGGGGATAGTGAAGGAAATACTCGTGCTTGTAGGTAATCAAAATAGCCGAAGGGTGAAACGATCCTACCCCGCGTTTATTTCTCCATCAAGTTGGGACGACCTGAAAATCAGCGTATTAATGTGAACGGGCAGAACAGCATAACGAATCTCGGCTCCCTCGGGAGTTGGGACTAAGGATACCTTTTTTCGCCAATAGGGGGGTGCATACGCCGCGCATGTTTCCCACTCGGTACTTGTGCAGGTAGTACACCTATCCCGAACCCAATCGCTCGCTCATTAGGTCCCTCTCGCCTGCATTCCCCCTTGGCTTGCACTTGCGGGTTGGCCTCTTGAGCGAAATTCGTCTGTTGAAGACACTACCTCGACCGGGGCATGTGTTGGATCTACGATAGAAGCGGTACCAAGCCAGGCGCAAATAACTACCCATAGAAGCCTATCATAAACTACGTGACATGTTATTATCGCCTCATGATGAATGTTAGTTATGTGTAGCGAAATATGTGATTGTGTGTGACAAACTATCCTAGAAAACCAACGACCTTAAAAATTGCCCAAACATTCATAGACTAATTTGCCAAAGAGTTATACCGAAATACGTGTTCCGCAAACCCGAATGATCGCCACAAAAACAAGCGACGCTCGGGATGGCCTGTAACGAATCCCACAAACGCTGCACAACGCGTAAATGACGTTATTAGGCAAGCACGCAAATCGAAGTCGCATAAACAAAAGTAGACGCAAACAGAAAACGAGAATCAGCCAGGGACGCATTTTCAACGCCCCTGGCTGGGCGCCAGAATTTCTCACGCCCGACGCTGGGCGCCGAAGTTGCTGCTTGGCCTTCTGGTCAGGCGCAGCAACCTCGGTGCCCGCGCAAAAGAAAAAACACGTAGCACCAAAAAACGTTCGTAAAAAAGGAATTGCTACGAAGGCGACTCAAAATAAACAAATAACAAATAACTCTTTGTGTCGTTGATCGGCCTCCTACGGCGACAATGTTCGGCACCAAAACCGAACACGCTAATAACTATGAATGTCACACGGGCAAGTGTTTCGAAAATTCAAAGAATGACCAAAAAAACCAAAAAGTGTACCAATAAAAGAAAGAGAAAAAAAAACCAATAGAGAGAGTCGAAGTCTAGACTAAGTAATGCTTGAAACTTTGGGAACCTAAACTTTAGCTTATCTTATGCCTAGGACTGGTCCTGCCACTTGGTGCCGATCGGGGAATCAACGGTTAGTGCGTCTCGAAGATACACCGCCAACATCAGGTTTAGTGACTCCAAGCTCCGTCCGTCATCCCTCATTTCAAGGATCTCCGCTTCCCCAACCTCGATTCGCACCTTCAAACATGTCCATCGAAGATTTGCGAGACCAGATGGTCCAAATGACCCAACTTATGGGCCAATTGAAAATGGAAAATGAAGCTTTAGCGGCTGCACAAGCCAAAAATGACCTCGATAACGAGAAGAGGATTGAAAAAATGGTCCTACAGAAAACCATGGGGAGCAAATACTTCTCCCTCGATCCTGAACCTTTTCCTGGCAAACTACCAGAAAAGTTCAGTTCATCTGACTTACCAAAGTTCAAGGCCACGGACAATCCCCGTGATCATCTACTGAGCTTTGTGAATGCCATGAACTTGAAAGGCGTGGACAAGTCCATGTATTTACCTGCCTTTCCTTTGTCCTTGGAACCTGTGCCACTCAAATGGTACCATCACCAGGACCCTAAGCTCTTCCCCACTTGGGAAGACTTTGTCAATGTCTTCATCAAGCAGTACTCATCGAACATGGATTTCCAAGTCACCATGCGCGAGCTGGAAGTTCTCTTCCAAAAGAAAAATGAGGGTTTCACAACCTACTTTGCTAGATGGAGGGACCAGGCAGCCCAGCTAATCAATAGGCCTCCCGAAACAGAATTGGTCCAAAAATTCATTGACAACCTGGACCCGGCTTACAGACAACACCTTAGGTACCTGGGACTTGACACTTTCAAAAGAGTTTATGATGTGGGAATAAAGATCGTGGACGACCTCGCCAAAACCATACAAAGCAAACCCACATATAAAAACAACGCCTATAATCGGGGTAACACATCCCAAGCCCAAGAAGTCCATGCTGTAGAAGAGATTCCCGCCCGAAGAAGCCCTGAAAGATGGGTCCGAGACCGAAAGTTTGCCCCACTCGGGTCGACTTTGGTACAAGCCTTTGAAAGATTAACCAATCAAGGAAAGTTGAGACCAATAGGCCCCACCCGTGATCCTCCTGTTAAAAGCAAATATTGGGTCGAAGGTACTTACTGCAAATTCCATCAAGGAAATGGGCATGACACTGAAAACTGCTGGAACCTAAAGAATACCATCCAGGACATGATAGAGGATGAAGTGATACCCCTCCCTAATGTTGGCAAACCCAACAACAACAAGAGCCCACTCGGCTCTTGTCACATCTCTCTCGACCAACCAGAAAATGAAAACTTCGACCCTACGGTGTACATTACACCTCAAGGTGCACCACTCGCTGTGGTCCTTATGGATCGAATCGAGAGAGAAGTGTGTGGTGTGTGGGATGATGATGCTGAAGATATCTACCTATCTCAAGTGTCGGGCCAGGACCTCTTTACTGAAACTTGGCCCGGGTATGCTCTCATCGACACCACCACTCAAGAACCCGAAGTCGACAACCTCACCAGATCAGGAAGAATATACCAGCCTGACATTCGCCCACCTCCTATGGACGATATCCCAGTCAGGCAAGCTCCTGAGAATGGACGGCACACCACCGTCGCAGAAGTCATTGAAAATCCTCTTTTGAAACAATTGAAAAGAACCAAGGCCGAAATTACCATCTGGGATCTCATGTGTACCTCAAAAGAACATCGCGAAAAGCTTATTCGCTCACTTGACCTCATCTCAGTGCCTACAGATATCACACCTGACTCATTGGTTAACCACGTCACGAGAGATGTTGGAGAAAAGGCCATAGTTTTCACTGACAAAGATTTACCCAGGAAGGGGGGTGCCCATAACAAAGCCCTCTATCTAGTAGTTGGATGCAAAGGGCAAAACATCCCCCTAGCGCTCGTAGATAACGGTTCGGCGGTTAACGTTTGCCCGTTGCGAACCGCCTATTGCTTGGGACTAGGAAGCGATGACTTCCAAACCTCCACACAAGGGGTACGAGCCTATGATAACTCCCGAAGGCCTGTGTTGGGAAAAATCAACCTTACCATACAAACCGGGCCTGTGGCACGCACCACGGAGTTTCAAATAATCGACATCAAGCCCACTTTCAACCTCCTATTGGGGCGACCTTGGCTCCATGACTTAGGAGGTGTGGCTTCTACCCTGCACCAAATGGTTAAACTTAACCATAACGGGGTAATACTAGGAATCCGCGCCCCTCCTCTCGACATCAGTTGTACTATGGTTGGAACGGCCGAAACTGCAGACGACCTTTATGGGTTTCAAATGGAAGAAGCAATCCAGTTCATTGAAGACTATGATCCAGCATTCCTAGACCCGCATGCATCCCGGGTCATCCCTAGAATGCTGCTAGCTCAAGGTTATTTCCCAGGAACCCCACTGGGCATAAGGAAGAAGGAATGCACATTCCATCCTTTACCCAACAAATCTACTCCCTTTGGCTTAGGCTATGAACCAACGGAGGAAGATATTGCTGACCGCCTGTCTGGGCTACGCCTTAACAAAGCCAAACAAACCACCCTCCTTCCCTCGTATCAAAGAACCCTTAACGGGATGTTCGTTCGGGAAGGAGAAGAACACCCATGCTGCGATTTCCCTGAACCCTTCGTTCAGGATGGCTTGCTAAAACCCGGATTTGAAATTTTCCATGACTGCTACCCTTTGGATGAGGCACCCCACCTCACCAAGACTAATACAGCTGAAATATTGGACAACCAGGCTCTATGGACATTGTTTAACGAATCGAGGCCTATGGAGGACAAGACTGTGATGACTACCCTAGCTTCACAAGATGAAGGTTTCGATCCAACCCGGTTAATCTCTCCTGCATCAACACTAGAAGAGATCGAGAACGGATGGGTGAAGACATATCAGTGGGTCAATGCAAAAGGAATAGAATTCAAGACGAGTATCGGTGAAGGACCGAAGTTTTATGAGACTAAACCCCAGGCTTGAGCCACATAGAGCACCATTAGTAAAAAGCGCCTAGTAGTTCTTTAGATTGGTAGAAAAAAATAATAGAGACTTTAGATGGTCCTAAGGCCCCTTAGAATATAGGCCAGTTTTATTTCAGTGTGTTTTCCTTACTTTCCGAATCAATAAAGGCGTAATATTTCTCCTAAAAATTTTATTCTAACACTAAATAAGCACCAAATGTACTTGCAAAATACAAAAATAAAGAGGCGGCCCACTCTAGGCCCAACAAACAAAGCCCACTCGGTTTTGAAATAGTGTCATGGGAACCAATTCCCGAAACCCACAAAATAAACCGCACCATCCCCAAAACATAAAAGTCAACCAGTGAAGTCAAAGGAAATCAAAATCCAAAACGAAAGCAAATGTTGCTTAAAAGGGGAATTAATAAAATATAACCCCCACCAATCCTTCAAAAACGACACGCACCTCAACCCACCTCAAAAGCCTACACAAAGATCTTCATAACTTCCGCACCCTAACTCCATTTTCAAAATTGTTTCGAGTCACGAATAGAAAAAATTAATCCGGACAAAAATGCATTTCACGCTAACAGTCAAAAAAGCCTACAAAATAGCCTCAAAGTTGACTTTAAATACGAGCAAAAATCAAGGCACAAAAAAGAAATAAATGCAAGAACATGTGAAGCAAAGCGTCAAAAACGACCGCCAGAAATCATTTTCAGCGCCCAGGGCTGGGCGCCGAAATTTCCAACGCCCCAGCCTGGGCGTTGAAACTCTCTGCCTGCCAAAAATTTTCTTTTCAGAAGTGCTCTTCATTTTATCCGCACACAACGGAAAAATAACGAACACTTGGGGGGTACAGTACGTATCCAAATATGCTTACCAAAAATATAGCCATACAAATTAGTCGAATTTCATTTTTACGCGACTTATGGAAAAAAACGGCAGATGAAAATAATGATAATACTTCACTCATTTGACCGATTAAGTAATACGCTTCCACCTCAGGGCATATCTACCGAAATCCGGCATACTAGAACTTATTCTAAAGCTAGAACTACGCGCGACCTGATTCTGACAAGATACGTAGGCAATCCTTACCAAGGATTCGGTCCAATAAAAAAAACACATATTCTTTGTGCAAAAAGTGTTAGACATATAAAAACATAAAAAAGAGGAGAAACAAAAATAAATGAAAATGAAAAATAAAAATACGCCTTTATTGAAAAAATAATAAGAAAGAAAACAAAGTGCTAAGAATAAAAACAAACACAACTCAAATAAATAAAGGGCACTTACACCCTAGCAAGAACTACACTATTCTAGTTCTTCCGGATCATCAAATAAAGTCTTGTAGAGGGCAATGTTCGCAGGATCCACCCCCGCAGTCTTCTGCGCTGCCCCAATATCAATCTCCATAAGAACCGGCTTCTGGACACTAACTTCCAAAGATGCCAAGGCTTCAGAAACATTCTCAGTTATAGCCCGCTCAGCCTCAAGGGCACAGACAATGGTGGGAGACGGATTATTATCATCAACTAGACTAGCCACTGTTTCTACAGGCGGCTGAGCCTTCCTAACGCATACATTGTTCCGGCGACGATCTCCGCGAGAGCTTGCATTTCTTTTAACAACAGCAGGCCCCTTCATGTTAGGCATCTTTTTAGGCATGAAACTGGAACGGGGAGGAACTTCCTTTCGCTTTCGATCAGGACGAGCTTTCACAGTCTTAATACTATAGGTACGAGGTTTGGCAGAATCAGGACCCTCATACTTAACACGAATACGAGGTATCAAAAGCTCAGCCGGCTCCCCATTTCGAGCCTCGGTCCTCACATCTTTATCATCGGAGCTCATCCACAACTTGTAGTTTTCAGAAAGACCCACAAAGCCATTTGTAGCTACGGCCCAACGCGGGAGACCATCATAATACTTAGCCCACGCTAGAACCCGTGCTTGTGAAAAGGCCGCTACCTTAGGTGGTACCGTATCAGAAAAAGGGATAGTCTGCCTTAAACCATATTGACGCATGACTCGGTAAGGGAAAATATAAATGGGACGAGATAGCCCCAACAAAGAAACATAAATCGATACATCAGAACCCCTTGTCATAGTAGTCAAACCCCACCATGGTACCACCCACTTAATAGAACAAATGCCATAAGTAAAAAAGAAGGTCCATTCGGCCTCGTCCTGGCCTTGGTGCAAGTATTTTCGGTTACCCAAGGCTATAGGGCGATAATGTTTAGGATCTGCAGGAGCTTCCAAAAGTCTAAGCCGTTCCACGAGCCAAATCTGCAAAAAGCGGGCACGATCAAAAAATAATAAAAGAAAACGGTTCCTGGTGCGCAGTTTCAACGCCCAGGACCAGGCGCCGAAAATTCCAGCGCCCAGCCCTGGGCGATGAAACTCATTGTGTACGCAAAAAAAAACGTGTATACGGGCGCAAGGAAAAATCGATTACCTGCAGTAATAGGGGGCTCCCCTTAAAATGTTCAGATTTGGCATCCTTCTTCAGCTCATCCGCACTCAGCAAAGTCTCGGCAACAACCAACGGCATAATAGAATAGCAGCTTTCCATCTGGCTAATCAAGGGGATCAACCTTATGTCACCGAACGCGCCATTGTTATTCGACAGCAAATAGTGATTCAACAAGCAAAACACAAGGGCTCGAATATTCAATTTCTGTTCGGTCATATTCTTACTAGGCCTAAAGTGATGTTTTACAAGTTTTGCCAAGTTAACCTTGTCACCTACAACAATTTGAGCAAACATGTTATCATCTAGCCCTAGGAAATCCACTATGGTTGTTTTACCCTCTTCAATAGTGCCAGGGGTAACAGGAGTAGCATTAGTAGGATAACCAAGGATCGCAGCAAATTCATCCGGCAAAGGACATATTTCGTTGCCCCGAAGGGCAAAAACATGATGATCGGAGTCCCAAAAGCTTAGGGCAGCATGCAGAAAGTTATAATCAATGTTAATTTATTGTAAGCCTAAAAGTGCCTCTAAGTGGTATTCTTTTAACAAAGCCTTTTCTGTAGGAGTAAGGGCCCGTAGCCAACGCCTAACAGTCCGTTGGAGTGAGAAAGTAGGGATCGACATGGCAAAAGCAATGAGTAATTAAAACACAGCAAAAAAGAGAGAAAGAAATTGAGAGTGGTGGAAAATAGGGACGTATCTAGCCCCTATATATAGCTGAACGCACCCAGTGACATCCTGATCCCATTCGGAAACGTGTTAGGAAATCCGAAAGTCAAATATCACCAGGAAAAGACTTCCAGCGCCCATGGCTGGGCGCCGAAATGTTTAACGCCTAGCCTTGGGCGCCGGAAATGCAGCCCAAGGCCCAGACTTCACAAAACGCGGAACAGGAAAGGACTTAAAACCGTGTTGCTAAACACGAGGCCCTATTGCAAGTAGGATCAAGCCCAAAAGCACCTTTAGCTCCCAAATAAGCAAAAATAAGCATTAAAACTTGGTCGAAACTTAGACTTGTCTCAGAAAATGCTTATGTACACTTTTCAAATCAAAATAAATATCATGGTCATTCTTCGAAACACCAAAAATGTGTGTCGTTAAGTCGTTGGTTTCCCAAATAAAAAATGTTTGTCTGTCAAAGGATTAATCCGGGCCAAGCTAAAAGCGGATGTCGCCTGAAAACTGAAGTCGCACTCCACGGCTTCGCTAAAGTAGCACACTACTATAAAAGGTCGCTCGCACATACGAGCATGACCCCAAACATGATTACAAGATACGAAAAACGACCGACGAGCCCCAGTGCTTGGGGGCTCGCGAAAAAATATACTCCAACAAGTAGCGCACAATCAAAATCACATTCCCGGACTACGCCATACACCATCTCATGTTTGGATATCTCAAAAAAAAAAACAGGTTGGACCTCAGAGAAAGGTCGTCATTGACACTTGTGCATGGTCCTCTGATCAAAGACCAAGTAGTGGCAAAAATCGAGCCGTAAAGACTAGCTCAAAACCACGAAAGCAGACGGTCGCAAGACAAAGGTCTGTCTAAACCCGTTGTCAACCCACGTTCAGGTTACAACTAAATCCGAGCATCCCTCGAAAGAATTCGCTCTTGCAAGAATGAATAAAAGACATTCTCAAAAAGAAATCACGATGAAAAAAGTAGGAAACTTGCCCACCTTAGTGGGCAGGATCGCGTCACGAACCACGCGAGTCCCAAATTGAAAAACGAGTTCAGGGGCGTCCACCCTCAGCGGACAGGGCTCGCCCACCCGCAGCGGGCGGGGTCTGCGTCACTAGCCGCGCAGGTCCTCAGTTTTCGAAAAATAGAATCTTCAAAAACAAAATGAAATAGGCTCGCCATCTTCAGCCGGCGGGGTCTACGGCGCAAACCACGTAGGTCCTTATTTTCAAAAAATAAACCCAAACAAATTTCAAAACAGATTCGTCCACTTCTATCGGACGGGGTGTCCACCCTTAGCGGACAGGCTCGCCATCTTTAGCCTTCGGGGTCTGCGTCACTAACCGCGCAGGTCCTTAGTCGCTGCAGCAATAACTTTCTTTGGTTTTCCGTTTTTCCCAAAAACGATGTGAGTAGCCTTTGGTTTTCCGTTTTTCCCAAAAACGATGTGAGTAGCCTTTGGTTTTCCGTTTTTTCCAAAAACGATGTGAGTAGCTTTTGGTTTTCCGTTTTTTCCAAAAAAGAGCGATGTGAGTAGTTTTTCCTTTTTTCCAAAAATTTAAGTATTGGTTTTCCGTTTTTTCCAAAAAAGAACGATGTGCTAGATTTTCCTTCGTTTTACGTCCCATAAAAACAAGGGGGTTTTCTCGTTTAGCTAACCCTAAAAATGAGAATCTTTAAAAACATTTTTACCTCGTGATTGGGCTTGGCCAGGCCCAATTACACTTTACAGCTTTGATTTCGAAAACATCTGTAGCTACTCCCAATGACAAAGTGAGGGAGTTTCTACGCACCTTTAGATCCTTCCAATGACAAAGTGAGGAAGTTTCTATACTATCAGTTGACAAATCCCAATGACACGTGAGGGATATGTCGACACTTCAAAGTGATGACCCTTAAGTCAAATGTTATCACTCGGGGCTCGTGAGACCCTCGCAAAAACAGGTCTCCATGGCTTGTGTGACGCACTCCGTCTAATACTTTGACCATCGTCTTACTCAAAGACTCAGTCAAAGTGGGGGCTAACTGTAGACACCTACTTTTGTCCCCATTCCCGAAAGGGAAGGTTCGATGATGAAAACATAAATCTCCACTTGACAACGCATCTCCTATAAAATAACGAATCTCAATCACCCTTCTCGTTTCACCCGGAACCTGCTATTTATAGAAACCTGCTATTTATGGAAACATGCTAAAAATAGTAACTGCCGTAAAGGGTAGCTTCTAAAAGTGGCAAGTCATAAAAGATAGAAACCTGTCAGAATTAGGTGTTGCACTCCAACATAAATCCTAAATGAGATAGAAAACTGCGAGAATCCTATTCCTAATATGATTCGGAAATAAGAGTTACGTATTAATTAAAATCCTAACGAGCCTAGAGTTCGTAACGGGCCCAGACGCATTCCATCATGAAATTGATACGCACTAAAAGTCTCGATTAAGTCTCAAACACTATGGATTTCAGGAATCCGAATCTGACTAAGAAAACAGCCCAGACCCTATTTTCAACGCCTGGCTCTGGGCGCCGAAATCTTCGGCGCCCAGGCCTGGGCGCTGGAATTACCTGGGTACGTGTTTTTTCCTAATTCTTTGTGGATTAGAGCTCTGCAATTCTATCTTTCCACAAACTCTTTTCTATAAATATAGCCCAAGTTCGACGTGAAATAACAACACACAATTCATATCCTGAGTATTGACTCCGACCCCTAGCCTAAGCCTCACGCTGCGAAATTGTTCACGCGTTCTGTCGCAATCGATCCATAAATCGAACAGAACGTATCCTGTCCCATAATTTGAGATTCGTTAAATAAAAAGGAGAAATAGCAAAGTCAAAGTGGTTAGTTTTCTGAGAACCGTGACGCACCTCTCAAGGGTGCGTCGTAATGTGTCCCTTTTCGATGATTTAATTGCTTTCCTCGCCCTTTTTATGAACTGTTAAACTAACTAAATCTGATTGTTCTACCACGCCTAACAAATATAATATTTTTGGGAAATCGGATTATCATGCTAGGTCCCTTAATGCTATTTAAATCAGATAATCGCGATCGATCTAGTATTATATGTTGCATATTGCTAAAATCAACTCAGATTAGTTTAATAGTTAACGCATGTCCCTTCAATTATTTATGCTGAGCTAGTAAGGATATCCTGCCTCTCGAGTTATCAAAGAGCGAGTACTCCTCTCGGTAGTTACAGTCCCCCGAACCCTCAATCTCTACCCTGCGGGTGTACGTTGAGCGATCCCCACCACCAGGGATCACAAGGGAACCTACGGCCGCCGTGGTCAAACATAATTGCACTCCCTTTATGTCACGATAACCGGGTTTTGTCAGTTTTTCTCATTGTCGTTAAAAACTGAATGGCGACTCCTATATTACTAGTTAATTGGGTGTAAACTCACAGGAAATCCAATTACACTTGATTGAATAAAAAGAATCGTCACACCCACGAGGGACGAGGTCACGCATTAGCCTCGTGCTTTTTCGACCCCCTCATAGTATGTGAAAGACTTGATACCTTATGTCACATTTATACTTGAATTAGGGATGTTAGTGGGGCGGGTTTTGTGAGGATGGGGTAGGTTTGGCCGGTGATGAGGCAGGGATGGGTATAAAAATCGTGTCCATCATGGGTGATTGGGCGAGTATGGATTTTGTGTTGAACCCGCCCCGCCCCATCCCCATCCGCTCCGCTCAATCCCCGCTTGCCCCGCTTCATACCCGCCATGGGTGATTGGGTGATAGGGCAGGTGTGGATTTATTTGTTTGTAGATTTGTAGGTGATAATAGGACTTTAGTTGACCATTTAAGTTTTTTATTTGGATTTTTTATTTATTATGGCGGGTACTTTTTTTCCGATTATATATGGTACTTTTAGTCTTAAAGTATTTTTTCTAAAGTTAATTTTTTCAGTACTTAGTATATATGGCAAATGTTTGTTAAATAAGAAAAAGTAGGGGTGTGTATTGGCGCAGGTATCGGGCGGGGGTGAGACGGATGGATACCCAGGCAGGTGGTGTGGCGTGGCGGGAATGGATTTTAGTTTGTGTTGGGGCGGGGATGAGGATGAATTCTAGGTGGGGATGGGCCCAATAAAGGGACCTACATCCGCCCCGGCCCGTTGACATCCCTAACTTGACTGTGTCTGTATACTATCTGAAGTCACCTGCAAGTCATCATGGTGCCGTGCTAAAATCAGAAGCCATCAGTTGAACGTCTACATTTAGTTGACAGGATATGTGTGGTTATCAAGCGTTGTCACTGTTTATGCCAAATTTCGTCTAGGGGCGATCTTTGGCTTAGGTCGACACTAACTAAGCGATAATCAAATAAGGGAAGACAAAAAGAGACACGACACAGAGAAGTGTTGACGCGGAAAACCCAGGAATAAGGTAAAAAACCGCTGATAGCTATGAGGCTATCAATCCACTAAGTTTCCTATATGATTGTTTGTATCTTATTCTAGAAATCAATGTCACAAAATATAAATAACGAATACAAGAATGATTTGAATGCTTTTATGGCTTGAGAGTATGAGAGCTTCCGTTTCTGTTTCCCCGTTTGTCTTCGTCTTCGTCCTTTTATAGGAATTTTCCAACGGTCTGGTTGGTTGAGAGAATCCCACAAAGATAGGGATATCTTTGTTGCACGTTTCTTTGGTCTTCAACTGACTCCACGCTTCTCGCGCATGCCTTGGACTCGTTCCTGCTATCATGACGGCGCTGCCCATCGTGGGCTTTAGGTTAACTTATCTTTATTGGCCTGCCGAGAGACGACGCGTCTCTACGTTCTTGCGCGTTGTCGTCTGTCCTTCGTCGTCTATGCCTCGTCATACGACGCCACGTCGGACGTATCTTCCTGGAACTATGCTTACCTGCGACACGACAGAACCTGGTTGACACAACATGATCAAACGTTAGTGCGGTTATGTCGTTAGTCCAAAAAGTGGGATAACAGTTTGCCCCCAATTATGAATTTGCGGAGTCATACAGAGCGAAAGAAACAATTCAAATTTAAAAAATAAAAAAAAACCGTCTTCAACTGCCTAGTTCATGGGACAAACCGTTCGGAATTCCAGAGTAATAAATATCGATTCGCGACATGCAATAAAGTTCTCACACCAAGATTTTTCAAAAAATTTCTAGATCCGAAAGCAGGAGAGAGAAGAGGGAGAAAGTGAAGTGGATTTTCGCACTGAGTTTGCTCGATTTCAGGTAAAATTTACTTTCTTTTTTCGATTTTCTTGTAGATTTTTGTAAGTGAGATGGGTAGATCTAAGTCGGTTGTAGTGAGAGGAAAGGGGGAGTCGGGATCCACTCGGGTTAAGTCCCTTAACCCGATATATTCTATTGTGGTGGACCCGGCGGAGTTTGTTGAACTTGCTGGTTTGCCGCCGTCGGCGGAAGTGAAGATACCCGGCTCGGACGAGGAAGCCTTTGACTGTCCAGAGGGGTATGTGGTTATGTACGAGTATCCGTTCACAATTGGCTTCAAATTCCATTTCACTCCTCTAGTTAGGTCCTTTATCGAGGTTTTCCATTTGAGCCCGGGTCAGTTGATGCCCCAGATATGGCGGGTTTTCACGGTGGTGCACGGAGTTACTGCAAACTGGCGAGCGCCGTTTGACCTGTCTGACTTGATGTATACTTACGACCTAGCGCTGCAGAATTGTTATAGGTATACCTTGGTCACGAAGAAGGGGAAGACGAACTTAGGTGTTGGTTTAGGTGTGAACGACAGGGGTTGGCAGAGTCGTTTTGTCTTCGTAGGCAAAGATTCTCTGGGAGATAAAGGGCGGTTTCTGGTCGAGGGATGGACGACGGAAGGTTAATGTGTTGTTTTGTCTTTGTTTCTCGTCGTTTTACTGAACGTCGCCTTACTTGGTTTTGTTTTGCAGTTGTCAAGGCGTCGTCGTTGACTGAGTTGAACGCTGATTCTGAGGACAAGTATCGGAAATTCTTGGGTTATTCTGTCGAGGATAGGTCTTTTAGTCGCGACGGGGAGTTTTTAGACGAGCAAGAGGTGAACCGGTCAAGCGACGTCGCCGAGGAGGAGGAAATAGACGAGGAATCAGGTCAACTGACTCGTCGTCGGAAAAGGTTGGATTTGCTTGAAGAGGTAGTGGCAAACTCGTCGTCCGCCGAAGGTGAAGTAGGCGATATGGCTGACAACTCAGGTATTTGACGTTTGTTTATTTCGGGGTTTGTATATATTTTTGTTTTTGCTTTGGATAGTGTTTGACCTTGATCTTTTGTATTGGGTGTAGAGCACACTTTGTCGTCTAGGCCTGTGTCAAGGATGTCTCAGAGCGAGATTCAGGAGCGTGCGAGGAAGCGATTGAGGTCGTCCTCGACTTCTGGTGGACAAGGTATGACGGTCGTACCTCGGTTTTCTGCGATTGGTTCGTCGGCCGAGACGCCTGTCGTCATAGGAGCCGAAGGCTTTCATCCGATTGCTTCGTCATCGCCCCCGTAGCCGTTCAAGGCGTCGTCTGCTGCTGTCGACGTTGGTAAAGTGTCTGCTTCGTCGGCCAAGAAGCGTCCTGCTGAGACGAATCCTGTCGAGGATACGGTTATCACTTTACCCCCAGGCTTCTTGGGTGATGAAGAGGCGTCTGTTATATGGCCTTTCGCTGATCGCTTGATCTTGCCTACGACGTATCGACGATATCACGAGGTGAATCCTCTTCCTGTCGCGTCGGACGCCGCTGAACTTAGTCTGCGGGTGAGTTTTATTTAGTTTTTTCTTCTTTTTTGTTTGCAAAAGATGTGTGTTGTGTAAATCTGTTTTGGCATTGGTTTTGCGTAGGCGTCGCAGGCTGCCTTGGCTGTGCGTAGGCAATGTTCGTTGCTGTGCGATGAGGTGACGAATGCGAGGCAGCTGACGGCGACGGTGAAGAAGGCGGCCGTGTCGTGGGAGGCGAAGTGGAAGGCTGCTGAGAAGAAGGTCGTGGACCTCGCTGCGGTGGTTAAGGCCAAGGGTGATCAATTGAAAGGTAAGGATAAGCAGTTAGCCGACGTGGCTAAAGATCTGGAGAAAGTGAAGGAAGAGCTGGCCTCGACGACGGAGGAGTTAGATGGATTGAGGAGCTTGTACGACGCCCTGCAGGAGGAGGCGAAGGACGTCTAGGCTCTCGCTATATGGAGGACGCGGGCGCAAATGATGTACTCCTGCTTGATTGGGGAGACTAGCCTTTGGCCGTGTCAGAAGGAGGTGGACGACTATCTGGCTAATGGCGGTACCATGGCTGATCTGTCGGTGCCCGTGGTGGATTCGGAAGAGTTAGCGAAGACGGCTGACACCGCCAGTACTGAGGCGATAGAAGTGGATGCTGCCTTGTTGGTGGTGGATGCGCCTGTTCTGGAGCAAGAGGGGGAGGTATTAGCTGTTGGGTGCGAAGAGGAGGCTCTTGTCGTCGTTTCTCAAGACGAGACGTTGGACGTGGCGTCGGTGGAGGTGCTAGTCGTGACTGACGCCGTCGTGCCCCCAGAGCAGGAGTCGGAGCAGGAGGTCGTGGCCTCTACACAGGAAGAAGGGATGTAATAGTTTGTAGTTTTTGAATTTCTGTTGGTTTTTGTGTTTTGTTTGTGAATTTCTTTACTCGTCGTCGATGGCGACGACGAGGTGGTTTGGATGACTTGTGTTTTATTTTCGTGTTTTGGATTTTTTTACTCGTCGTCGGTGGCGGCGGCGAGGTGTTTGGATAATGCTTTGTGTTTGAATTTCGGAAGTCGTGGCCTTAGGGGTCGCGCAATTTGTATTTTGCTATATAAGTGTGTTCCTCTCTTTTTCTTATTTACGTGTGTTCTTCGTGACTCTTGTGTTTTGAAGCTTTCGTCGTGCGTCGTGTGGCATGTGTCTTACGGGTAACAAATATTGAAATGGTGGCATTACATGTATGTAAAACCGTACCTGTATCGGTTGCTCGTTGTTAATCACTTGGGGTTCATTTTCTATCATGCGTCGTGTGTTATCTTCTGCAAAAGAAAACATGGGTTGCTAGGAGGATTGGCCGTTGGGGATGCCAACGGCCCTCCGATGCCTAAGTCAGTAACAATTTCCAAACAAATAAAGCGATAAAAAAAAATAAGGAAGAAGGTAGAAACGATGGTACGACAACTGATAAAATTGGCTACGACGGATATTTTAAAAGTGATAGAGTTTAAGATGTGTAGCATTCCAGATTCGGGGGACCGACTTGCCGTCTTTGGTGACGAGCCTGTATGCCCCCTTTCCGACGATTTTATCGATCAAGTATGGTCCTTCCCAAG